>NC_041384.1:353620804-353625773 GCF_002162155.2 Triticum dicoccoides | reverse complement strand
CCCACCCCGTTCCTTTATAAAGAGCGGGAGGGGGGGATGGCGTCCCGCATTCCTTCATCTCCTCCTCCCTTCAGCTTCTGCTCCCCCCTCCCATCCGTCATGGAGAGAGGGAATCCTGGTCCTTCAACGGTGGCGGCTAGGGTCGCCGCTCGACAACGCGTCCCTCCTTCTCCTGTACCCGTGGTGGCAGAGCCAGCCGCGAGAGGAAGGGGGAGGGGGCGAGGCTGTGGGCGAGGCCAAGGCGCTCGGGGAAGAGGAGGACGGGGCGGCACGCCGGCCTCGCCTTCGTCAGCAATTCTTCCCCCCTGGAGGGCCACGTTGGGGATGACCCTTGCGAGTTCTTCGTCAGGCTACGTCGGCCGCCTCGCCGTCGCCTTCGTCTCATGACTCCATTCGCGCGGGAGATGGAGCTGGATCCGCAAGAGTCGTTGTGGCTGCACATGAGGGGCTGTGCGATTAGTGGGACACGGGTCCGCGTCAATTTCCCCGCCCCTCACGTGATGTATCTCCGTCGGGGATGGAAGACGTTTGCCCATATCCACCGCTTGACGGAGGGGCTCACTCTCCATTTTGAGCTGATGGAGGGTGGCCTTCTCTCCGTCAAGGTCTTCAGGTGCTTTGGGACCCGTGCAAGGTACTACGTGGAGAGCTCTTCTGATAGTGAAGACTCCTCCTCGGGCGGGAGTGATGAGGAGGACAGCGGCAGCGACGACGAGGGTAGTAGGCGGCAAGATGACGGGTCCGATTAGGTGTTGGGCGCCGCTCCGTGCGGCACCGGCGACCCCATCATCCGCGTCGCCGGCTCCCTAAACTTCTCGGGGTCGTCTCCTTGGGCGGCTGGCGTAGGGAGGCTACGGAAGAGGAAGAGGGCGGGCGGCAAGGCCGTCAAGTCAGAGTATGCGGGCACCGACGCCTTCGACGCGTGCTGGCGTCCTGCCGCCTCGTCTTCGAGCTCTGCTTCCGGCGCCGCCATCACCATCCAGCCTTCGGACGGCCACTGAGATGTTCTCTTGGTGTCTTCTGCCACCCGTAGCTCGCCTAGGCGCCCCTTTTTCCCTTTTTGCCTCCTTGACTTGCCTCCTGAGGAGAGGGACAAGAAAGGGATTACGGGCACCTTATCTCTTTTTAGTTTGTAAGCCTTCGGGCCTTAGCTGAATTTAAAACTTGTAATCCCATCATTTATGTTTTTCATTCCCTATGGACTGTACCTGAGTGGAATGTTTTTAATGAAAAAGGGATGCTTGCCAGGTCATTTGTTTGTGGGTAGAACCCATGACAAGGAGTAAGATAAACATTTCCTTGCCCGGAACAGGCCTTGCCGTCTGCCCACTTCGCTCGACCTTTCTCACACCTTTGGCGGAGGCAGGGATGAGGTGGGTTCAGGCTCCTTGTTTCATCCTCTCGCTGCTGCGACTACTACCAAACCTGGCCCCAGGAACGAGCCCTAGGGCCTAGAGTTAGGGGAGCACGGTAGTTTTAGGAAAAAACGAGGTTTCACATACCTCAGTCCATAAGGGAATGCATGATAAGGGATGAAGAACTTATCTGAAGCTGTAGCCCCCGGCAACTCTGGTTTGCCATGGGTGAATCTTTGCTCTTGCAGCCCCCAGCAATACTGGCTTGTCGGGGTCTAGATGCTGGTATGTCCCTCTTCTCTTTTTCGTCCTCAAGTGATCCGGCAAGGATACCTGTGAGTCCTGCGAACCAAAGAAGACGAAAGAACGGAAAGAGACGCACACTCGACCTCTAAGCTAGGGGTTAGTTGCCGCTAAGCACTATCAACCCTAACCAAGGACGAGACTCGACCTAGCATGCATGCTATAACTTAGGGCGCCAGCGCTTCATTTATTTATGCTCAGGGTCTGCGCCTGGCTTTGTACAAAGGGTTACATGCATCATCGGCAATGCTTGTACAAAAGGTGGCTTGCCGGGGGGCCCGGCAAGCCACGCCTCACGGGTAAAACTTGCGAAGATGCTCAATGTTCCAGGAGTTACTCACCAGAACGGCATCTTCGGTCTCCAGGCGGACTGCGCCGGGCCTGGTGACTCGTATTACCCGATAAGGGCCTTCCCACTTTGGCGTCAACTTGTTGGAATTCTTGGCTGATTGAATGCGCCGAAGGACAAGGGCGCCTTCCTCAAGGCTTCGGGCATGAACCTTGCGGCTATGGTAGCGGCGCAAGGCTTGCTGGTAGCATGCTGCTTTCGCAGCCGCCCGAAGACGATCTTCCTCAAGGAGCATTGCGTCATCTTGTCGCAGTTGCTCTTGCTCAAGCTCATCATAAGCGAGCACTCGAGGTGACCCGTATATGAGTTCAATGGGGAGAACTGCTTCTGCCCCGTATACCAGGGCAAAAGGTGTCTGGTCGGTGGCTCGATTTGGCGTCGTCCTGATCGACCAAAGAACCGTCGGCGACTCATCAATCCAGCGCCTTCCACTCTTGTGCAGCCTATCAAAGGTCTTGGTCCTTAAGCCTCGCAGTACTTCAGCATTCGCCCTCTCAGCTTGACCATTGCTTCGTGGGTGAGGAACGGAAGCGAAACAGACTTTGCTGCCGAGGTCTTGGATATATTGCATGAAACTGCGGCTTGTGAACTATGTGCCATTGTCGGTGATGACCCTGTTGGGTACACCAAAACGGCACACTAGTCCCTTAAAGAACTTGACGGTCAACTGAGCTGTGACCTTCCTCACTGCGTCCACCTCCGGCCACTTTGTGAACTTGTCGATTGCAACGTACAAGTACTCAAAGCCCCCGACAACGCGGGGGAAAGGGCCCAGTATATCGAGCCCCCAGACCGAGAAGGGCTCGGAGAGAGGAATGGTTTGAAGGGCTTGAGCTGGCTGATGAAGCTTCTTTGAATGGAACTAACACGCTTCACACCTGGTGACTAGTGTCGTCACATCCTGGAGGGCGGTGGGCTAGAAGAAACCTTGCCGAAATGCCTTGCCGGCAAGGGCCCTTGACCCGATGTGGGATCCACATATGCCTCCGTGTATCTCTACCAACAGCTCCAGTCCTTCCTCCCGAGGGATACACTTCAATTTCACACTGTTCGGCCTCTTTCTGTACAGGACGTCATCGACGAACTGGTACATGGTAGAGCGACGGGCTACTTTTTCCGCTTCTCCCTGCTCTTCAGGAAGTTCCCCTGTTTGGAGGAATCGGACGGTATGTTGTGCCCACGCTGGAGCCTGGGGCTCGACGGCGAGGACTGAAGGCATTCCTCCGCTATAGGAGCGGCTGTGTCGACGGCAAGAGCTCAACGCTCCGCCGGAGCTAGCCGTCCCGTGGCGGGCTCAGCGTCCCTGGCAACATCCTTGCCGGCGGCTCCGGGGAGCTCGGCGGGAAAGTACTTGCCGGGTCCTGATTTCCTCCTCTTGTTCTGCTCTGTTGATGGATCAACGGATGGTTGAGTTAGCTGGAGCACAAAGGTACCTGGTTCCACAGGTAGCTTGAGGGCAGCGCATTTTGATAGGTAATCGGCGATATCGTTCTCCGCTCGGGGAACATATTCAGCCTGTATACCATCGAAATGCTCTTCCAGCTTTCTCACTTCATCGATGTAGGCCTTCATCAATGGGCTCTGGTAGTCCTTGTTGACTTGCTTGACGACGAGCTGCGAGTCGCCCTGACGATGAGCTTCTTGATTCCGAGGTCCGCCCCGATCCTAAGACCGGCAAGCAGCCCTTCGTACTCTGCCGTATTGTTTGTTGACAACTCCCTGGGGAAGTGCATCTGGATCACGTACTTGAGGTGCTCTCCGGTGGGCGCGACAAGCAGTACGCCAGCCCCGGCGCCGTGTAAGGAGAAAGCTCCATCGAAGTACATGATCCAACTGCAACTTGCCTCCTTGCCGGGGAGAGCAGTCTCTTGGGCTTCTTCGTCAAGCGTTGCAGTCCATTCTGCAATGAACTCCACCAGGACTCGGCTCTGAATCGTCGAAGTACTTTCAAACTTGAGGCCAAATGTAACATCCCAAAATTCTAAATTTTGGAATGTTATAATAAATAGATAGATTTGATTGATTGTGTGATTGGTTGAGTGAAATTGAGTGAAATTCGAAACTTTTTGAAACTTAAATGAGAGGGAATAAAAGGACTTTCCCAAACTTTCATTTTTGCATTTGTGATCTTCGTAAATTCAAATTCTTTTCAAATACAAAACCCTTGAGTGAAGATGATATGACTTCTTCCATTTAATTAAATGAAAAGGGTATTTGAAAAATATTTGAATTTCATTTGGGACTATTTTCAAATTCAGAAACTTTAAGCAACTCAATGATTTTCACGAGAGAAGATAAAATGACTTCTTCAAATTATGAAATATGAGTTGGGAGTTTCAAGGATCAAATTTAAAGTTATTTTGATTTTATTTTCAATTTGGAGTTAGTTGAGTTTTATTCAAATTAATTTTTCTCCAAAAATAAAATATATGGAAATTAGGGTAACATGATTCCCTACATTAGAAAATTGGAGAAAAATTGATTTGAAATCATTTTGGTATTTTTAAAATGATTTTTGTTCGATTTTAATAGAACAGTAGCACTCTATGATTTATCTGGTTTTGTGAGGATTTTATTCGGCATATTAAAAATGTTCATGTCGTACACAATCTTTTTCTGAAAATTTTGATATATAATATGCCTATACCTTATTTTTTTCTTATTTAGTTTTATTTATTTTTGTCTGACTGAATTTTTTTAAAAAAAACCTTTCCTGACTGGGCCGGCCCAGCCAACCCAGCCAGGTTGCGGCCCAGCCCACCTCCGCGCCGTCCCCGAGCTCCCGCGGGACTCCGCCGCGCGCACGCCTCACCGGCGCTGCCGTGGTCGAGGAGGACTCCTCCTCCAACCCCTCCTGCACGCCTCGGAGCCCGCCGCGCCCTTCTATAAAGCCCCGTGCCCCGCCTCTCTCTCCTCCTCGCCGCATTGCTGCCTCCTGCATCCTGCCGCCGCCGCGCCGCTG
>NC_041384.1:353593697-353620222 GCF_002162155.2 Triticum dicoccoides | reverse complement strand
CCCCGCCGCCTCTCGCCTCGCGCCGCCTCCCGCCGCTGCCGTGCCGCTAGCGCCGTCACCGCTGACCCCGCCGTCGTCGGAGCTCGCCGGAACCGCCTGCCGCCCGATCCGTCAGCCGACCTGCCGGTTCTTCCTGGTCCGGTATAAAACCGTCCCCGGTTCGCCGGTTTTCCTTTATGTTTAGGTTTTCTTCGGTTTTGTTTAAAAAAACTGTTTTTTGTTGTTGTTTTACTAAAGTTATGAACATTTTCTGTTTAGGAAGTTTTAGTGAACGTATTTGTTCTATAGATCTGTTTAGCAAACGTTTGTTTGATAGTTTTTTTCCTTTTATTATTAATTTCGGCCAGGGACCTATATGTGAGGTTTTTTTTTCAGATCAGCCTCTGGTTTTCAAACGACTATAACCTTTTACTCGTTAGCCCAAATCCAATGAAACCAATGCCCACGTCTTCGTTATGATCTCCTCTATCCAGATAAACCACTCAAATATGTTTTTGAAAAGTTTAAAATTTGAATTAGATCAGATTTGAATTCAAACTTCGTTTGATCATAACTTGAGTTTCGTAGCTCCGTTTGAGTTGATTCTTTTTGCAAATCCAAGCTCTTGACCTAAACATTCTAATAAGGCCAAATTCACATAATTTTGGTACTGTTAGAAATTGTTTTATGTTGCAAGAGTTATTTGCTTGGTTTTGAAGTTTTCCGAATCGACTTCTTCGATCTTTCTGATCTTTTGAGTGATTGCTTATGTGTGGTTACTATTGTTTGATTACGATAGATTGACCGGAGTGTGACGAGTAGATCTATCAAGAGTTTTGAGTGCGAATCATCTTCATCAACCTTGCAGGCAAGTTCACACTTTGATCATACCTTTTTCATACCCAGTTTTATTGCATTAGATCAAACCTCCAGCATTGCATGATTAGGATCTAATTAAATTGTGGAATGTGAAGTAGTTGATGAGGTAGGAACCTATTGCCCTGCATTCAAACCTTGGGAGTTACTTTTATGTTATGCTTACATTGCCATGCTATGCTCGTAGACGTGGATTGGGTTTTGAGAGTATTCATGACAGATGTGAGATTGTTAATTAATGGTTTACTTAAGGTGGCAACTTAAACACACATCTGGGTGGATTGAGGCACCTAGTTATTCTAGGATTGCCTGTCTAGGCACCTGGGTAGACCAGGATTGCCTGTTTTTTTGGACCGCCACCCAGGCTCAAAGGGATCATGAGATTATTCATGCTAGAAACTTCTGTGTGCAGCCACAAGCTATTATGGGCTCTAGCATAGTTGACTAAGTCGTGCGAACTCTTACAGTGGTAGACTAGCAGATGTAGGGGATGTAGGTGGTACGGTCTACCCGATCGTAAGGTTCTAGCACTGCTGAAAGACTATGTCTCGGTCATCCGTTTCTCAAACACCATGCAGTGCGAGATAACCAACAGAGGAGATCGAGTCTTGTGGGGAAAAGTGCGCAAACCTCTGTAGAGTGTATAAACTAATCATGATTAGCCATGTCCCCGGTTATGGACATCTTGAGTATCTAGTACCTGAATTGTCCTGTTGATCTCATCACGTTATTTTAAATGAATATTGTTGGGTTTTAATGATGATGCTTAATTGGGATTGAGAATGCTGTCAACCATTCTCAATGTTCAACAACCACCATGATAGTTAAAAAAAAATTATTCCTTTGCAGTAGGGAAAAATTGGCTTTACGCAAAACTATAACCATAGAGCTTTTCCACCAGCCAAATATGCATGTAGTGATAGCCTTTATTCATCATTCTCTATGGTGTGAATTTGCCAGTACATTCAATGTACTGACCCTTTGTGGCTGCAACGTCTCATGTTGCAGGATTTCTTACGACGAGTAAGTGATACGTTAGGGTTACGATTTCTACACTCAACTTTGCCGTTGGTGTTGATGGGAACCCACAACCTTGTTACTTCCGCTATTTGGATTGAGGTAATAGTATTTACGTTACTTATACATGTGTTTTACCTCTGTTATAAATCCTCGAGTACTGTGTGTTTCAGCATACCGATCCAGGGATGACACTTAAGCACAGAGACTTGATCCATTCGGGTCGGGTCGCTACAAGATGGTATCAGAGCACATGTTGACTGTAGCACATGACCCTAGAAACTGGCAAGCCCATAGCAAAGATTTTTCTCTACAATTTTCCCTTTCAAAAGATCTTTTACCTCTCTTCTCTTCTGAGCTTATTCAAAAATTCCCTTTAGTGAGACCATACCCCTTTCCCCTTTTGACCACACGAAGATTCGACTGATGATACCACTCCAAGAAGTACAAGATATCGGACAACTAAGACCACTTCCGAATGAAGAGTATTTTCCGTGCATCTGAATAATGGAAACTACAACGGTTGAAGACCGAAGACAAGTAGAATTTGAAGGCTCTGAAGAATTCCCAGATTTGTATGACCTAGGAAGGCTACCCTTATGGAACTTGGCAGACTATGGAAGTTGTCAATACCCAAGATCAAGGTGTATCGAAGAAAGACTGGAGCATGTAGAGTTAAGAACTCAAGGATTTGTCAAGAAAACCCTAAGGCAGGAGATATCAACTATGGAATGACAACTCATGGAAATGACAAGAGCAGAAACATAGCTATCCATGAAGTTATCTCCCGCTTATGCTATTGTCACCGTGCTGAGTTAAGCATGTATATGCATGGAAGGATTGGATGGTAGAAGGCTGATGGAGCACCCATCAGCAATACGAAGTTTTAATTTTAGCTGGTGTATCACCAGGATTTGGAGAATTACATCAAGAAGTTTAAGATGGACTACAGGAAGCTATATTTTGACAAGGAAGCGTTTCGTGAAGAACTCAGGACCCAAAAGCTGAAAGTAGCCAAGCTGGAGGAGCAAAACCTTGAGATACCGGAGATTCATCAGGAACTGAAGGACAGTAGGACCATGGTTCATGCGAAGGATGTTGAAACCAGAAGTTTGGAACGCAACTCCAGAATATTAAAGGACGTCACGAGAGAGTTCGCGTCAACAGAGTTGATCTGGCAAAAGAACTGGAGAAAGACAAGCATGATCGAAAGAAGCCATTGGAGGCATGAACAAGGCTTGAAGAGTTTGGAGACGTTGAAGATTTATTGACCTTTACAAGACCAAACCCCTGTTATATACCTACATTAGATCCGACGTTTGTGAGCTGTCATTTGTTTGATGTTTTTCCCGACGGCCACAAATAAAATCTATCTTTTCAAAACTGTTGTTTGCATTGTGTGTATCCCTCTCTATCTCTCTTATCTCACCCCAAACCCATGGACCCAATAGAGGATGAATGAAGATGAGCTTATATTTTCTGGACCGATGAGTCAATTGGAGACGGACCAATGGATTCAGAACATGGAGGGTCACATGAAGGATAACCCTATAGTCGGAAAGGATATGACCCAGCATGCTCTTCAGTGCTTTGAAAGAGGTGCTGCTACTTGGTGGAGAATGTACCAAACCATCAATGGATGGCAAGGAGTAACCACTTGGAGAGAATTTAAGTTGACTCTGCAAAGATCTCACTTTGTGTCCCAAAAGTTGAAGCCTTATGGAAAGGATATGAAGAAACCTTGTGCATGCAAGATTTGTGGAGAAACAGGACACATCCATAAAGAACACAAGGATGAATGCCTTAATTTTGAAGGAAGTCACCCAGTTGAAGAATGCCCAACTAGGCAGATTACTTGTTTCTTGTGTGAAGGGACTACCCACTATCCTGCTCAGTGTCACATTTACCCCATGGTACAACGAACCATCCAACAGAAGAAAGAAGTAAAGAAAGGAGCCCTCATGGAAATTTTAGAAGAAGCTGTGATGGAGGACACACCTAAAGAAGACCCGAGTAAACCCTGCACTAAGTCTTGCTACTCATGTGGAGAAGAAGGACACATCTCCCAAAATTGTTCGAATGGGGATCTAGTAGAATTCCCGACGGAGGAAGTAGAGTATGACCCACAAGAAATAGAATACATGGTTGGAATGGAGAAGTCTAGGAAGAGAAGTAGATTGGATACCAGGAAGGACCTGAGTCATATCACCTGTTACAGGTGCAAGGAGTCAGGGCACTACCTCAGCAGTTGCCCAAAAAGGAAACCTCGATACTTGTCAGAAGTAATATGTTTTAGTTGTAATGGAGCAGGGCACTCTTCTAGAGAATGCCCCAAGGAGAAGGAAACTTGTGCTAGATACTTGAGTTTGCAACAAAAGAAATGGAGTAGTAGAAGTGAGAACATTTTCTTTTATATTGAGGTGTTGAGTTGAGACATGTAATGGAAAAGCGGGAGATTGTAATCAATTGAGAGTGAATAAAGTTAGCATCGTTGGTACTGATATGGATTTTATGAGTTGTTACTCTATGAAGAAGGATTTTGACCATTTTGTAGATATGAGAAATGTGGTCTATGGAAGATTTGTGCATTTTAAGGGTGGTAGTACCCTGTAAGAACCGTTGACCCCTGGAAAAGATAAGGATACTCCACTGAGTGGATTTCGGACAAAATGAATACGGGTTTTGTCTCGATATGTGTGATACCCCAAGAGTATGTGGGATGAAGATGGAGACCGTCAGTTGTTTGGACCAAATGTGATCAAGGAGTCAGAAGAGAATGTTAAGTTTATTCGAGATAGACTGAAGGTGGCTCAGTCCAGGCAGAAGAGTTATGTAGACTGAAAAACTCAAGGAGGTAATCTATGAGATTGGAGATAGAGCATTTCTTCGTCCCCTCTGTGAGGAGTTAAACAATTTGTAGTTAAGGGAAAGTTAGCCCCGAGATTTGTAGGACCATACTGAGTTTTGGAGCGTATGGGAGAAGTGGCCAACAAGTTGAAGTCACCCGAAGGACTGTCAGGAGTTCATGATGTGTTTCACGTTTTCCCAATTGAAGAAGTGCCATGCAGAGATGGCCAATGTTCCCCTGTAAGGACGCTTGAACCTGGAAAGGATAATGATGTTCCACGAAGTGGAATATGGACTTCATAGGTAGAAGTTTTTTTTATCTCGGTATGTGGGATATCCCACAAGGATGAAGAGATGAATTACTATTGGATATAAAGGAGGTATGATGTCAGAAATATGGATCAATGGAAACTCCATGATGAGTCTGAGTAATCATGTCTTAGTTTGGTGCCAATAGAAGGAAGGAAGACAGTACAATTGGATGGATTTAAGAAGACTAGGAAGTTGGAAGTTGTAATAATGATCAGTTGCCTGATGATAAGTTCAAGGACTACAAGTGATGAGAGGGGCCATAACCCACATGCCCCAGGACCTGCCAAGAAGCAAGCACATTCTTGCTGAAGGAAAAACCCGGAGGAAGATACAACGTTTATCGATAGACGATCTTATAGGAGTTTACGCAAACCTGAGAGTGGTGAGGGAACGATAGATGATTGTTTGGCTTGCAGAATCTATGGATATATCCAAACTTCGTTCGTCGACAAGAGAAAGGCTGCAATGCTTGTGAAGGATGACCGAGTGTTAGAATGCGAGATTCGCTAAACCGTATACAAGGTAATTATTTGGGTGCGGGATGGATTGATCACCATACCGACTTACTCTTATTGTTCGCCTTGATATATGGGATGGTAAATCTGAGTGACTTACCTATAGTAGAGCGCCGCCGATCAAAACCTTGTTTAAGCCTTAGAATGGCATAGGTATTTTCCCTTGTACAAGGCAGCTTTGCCAACCGTAGGTTATACGGTGAGGATCAACCAGACAAATTTCCTGTAGAAGGAACCATAAATTGTTGACCACCATGAGATATCGATAGTTGTTTAGTTTTGGCGCCAGACCCGTCAGCTAAGAAGACCCAGTCACAGAAGAACCTTACCAAGATGAAAGACAGAAGAATTGAGGAAAAGGTTATGCCACTACCGAAAGATCTCGGGGAAGGAATTTTCTTGAGGATCTGAGAAGACCGAAACTGTCAAGAATAAGGATGGAGTATATGAGTTTTGATGGAACCGTAACCATGCTTCTAAGGGTGGTAGCACCCCAGACCCTGGAGATGATTGATGAAATTTTGAGGAGACCCCCAAACCCTAACCTTTTCTTTCTAGCCTCTCCGAATCTCGAGGACGAGATTCCTTTTAAGGGTGGTAGGTTTGTAACATCCCAAAATTCTAAATTTTGGAATGTTATAATAAATAGATAGATTTGATTGATTGTGTGATTGGTTGATTGAAATTGAGTGAAATTCGAAACTTTTTGAAAGTTAAATGAGAGGGAATAAAAGGACTTTCCCAAACTTTCATTTTTGTATTTGTGATCTTCGTAAATTCAAATTCTTTTCAAATACAAAACCCTTGAGTGAAGATGATATGAATTCTTCCATTTAATTAAATGAAAAGGGTATTTGAAAAATATTTGAATTTCATTTGGGACTATTTTCAAATTCAGAAACTTTAAGCAACTCAATGATTTTCACGAGAGAAGATAAAATGACTTCTTCAAATTATGAAATATGAGTTGGGAGTTTCAAGGATCAAATTTAAAGTTCTTTTGATTTTATTTTCAATTTGGAGTTAGTTGAGTTTTATTCAAATTAATTTTTCTCCAAAAAAATATATATGGAAATTAGGGTAACATGATTCCCTACATTAGAAAATTGGAGAAAAATTGATTTGAAATCATTTTGGTATTTTTAAAATGATTTTTGTTGGATTTTAATAGATCTAGCACTCTTTGATTTATCTGGTTTTGTGAGGATTTTATTTGGCATATTAAAAATGTTCATGTCATAGAGAATCTTTTTCTGAAAATTTTGATATATATATGCCTATATCTTAATTTTGCTTATTTAGTTTTATTTAATTTTGTCTGACTAATTTTTTTTAAAAAAAAATCCTTTCCCGACTGGGCCGGCCCAGCCAACCCAGCCAGGTCGCGGCCCAGCCCACCTCTGCGCCGTCCCCAAGCTCCCGCGGGACTTCGCCGCTCGCACGCCTCGCCGGCGCCGCCGTGGTCGAGGAGGACTCCTCCTCCAACCCCTCCTGCACGCCTCGGAGCCCGCCGCGCCCTTCTATAAAGCCCTGGGCTCCGCCTCTCTCTCCTCCTCGCCGCATCGCCGCCTCCCGCATCCCGCCGCTGCTCGCCTGCGCCGCCGCCCCGCCGCACCCGCCGCTGCCACCGACGAGCTGCACCGCCCCGCGGCCTCTCGCCTCGCGCCGCCTCCTGCAACTGCCGCGCCGCTAGCGCCATCGCCACTGAGCCCGCCGTCGCCGGAGCTCGCCGGAACCGCCTGCCGCCCGATCCGCCGGCCGACCTGCCGGTTCTTCCTGGTCCGGTATAAAACCGTCCCCGGTTCGCCGGTTTTCCTTTAGGTTTAGGTTTTCTTCGGTTTTGTTTAAAAAAACTTTTTTTTGTTGTTGTTTAGTTTAAGTTATGAACGTTTTCTGTTTAGGAAGTTTTAGTGAACGTATTCGTTCTATAGATCTGTTTAGCGAACGTTCGTTCGATAGTTTTCTTCCTTTTCTTATTAATTTCGGCCAGGGACCTATATGTGAGGTTTTTTTTCCAGATCAGCCCCTGGTTTTCAAACGACTATAACCTTTTACTCGTTAGTCCAAATCCAACGAAACCAACGCCCACGTCTTCGTTATGGTCTCCTCTATCCAGATAAACCACTCAAACATGTTTTTGAAAAGTTTAAAATTTGAATTAGATCAGATTTGAATTCAAACTTCGTTTGATCATAACTTGAGTTTCGTAGCTCCGTTTGAGTGGATTCTTTTTGCAAATCGAAGCTCTTGACCTAAACATTCTAATAAGGCCAAATTCACATAATTTTGGTACTGTTAGAAATTGTTTTATGTTGCAAGAGTTATTTGCTTGGTTTTGAAGTTTTCCGAATCGACTTCTTGGATCTTTCTGATCTTTTGAGTGATTGCTTATGTGTGGTTACTATTGCTTGCCTACGATAGATTGAACGGAGTGTGACGAGTAGATCTATCAAGAGTTTTGAGTGCGAATCATCTTCATCAACCTTGTAGGCAAGTTCACACTTTGATCATACCTTTTTCATACCCAGTTTTATTGCATTAGATCAAACCTCCAGCATTGCATGATTAGGATCTAATTAAATTGTGGGATGGGAAGTAGTTGATCAGGTAGGAACCTATTGCCCTGCTTTCAAACCTTGGGAGTTACTTTTACGTTATGCTTACATTGCCATGCTATGCTCGTAGACGTGGATTGGGTTTTGAGAGTATTCATGACAGATGTGAGATTGTTAATCAATGGTTTACTTAAGGTGGCAACTTAAACACACATCTGGGTGGATTGAGGCACCTGGTTATTCTAGGATTGCCTGTCTAGGCACCTGGGTAGACCAGGATTGCCTGTTTTTTTGGACCGCCACCCAGGCTCAAAGGGATCATGATATTATTCATGCTAGAAACTTCTGTGTGCAGCCACAAGCTATTATGGGCTCTAGCATAGTTCACTAAGTCGTGCGAACTCTTACAGTGGTAGACTAGCAGATGTAGGGGATGTAGGTGGTACGGTCTACCCGATCGTAAGGTGCTAGCACTTCTGAAAGACTATGTCTCGGTCATCCGTTTCTCAAACACCATGCAGTGCGAGATAACCAACAGAGGAGATTGAGTCTTGTGGGGAAAAGTGCGCAAACCTCTGTAGAGTGTATAAACTAATCATGATTAGCCGTGTCCCCGGTTATGGACATCTTGAGTATCTAGTACCTGAATTGTCCTGTTGATCTCATCACGTTACTTTAAATGAATATTGTTGGGTTTTAATGATGATGCTTAATTGGGATTGAGAATGCTATCAACCATTCTCAATGTTCAACAACCACCATGATAGTTAAATAAAATTTATTCCTTTGCAGTAGGGAAAAATTGGCTTTACGCAAAACTATAACCATAGAGCTTTTCCACCAGCCAAATATGCATGTAGTGATAGCCTTTATTCATCATTCTCTATGGTGTAAATTTGCCAGTACATTCAATGTACTGACCCTTTGTGGCTGCAACGTCTCATGTTGCAGGATTTCTTACGACGAGTAAGTGATACGTTAGGGTTATGATTTCTACACTCAACTTTGTCGTTGGTGTTGATGGGAACCCACAACCTTGTTACTTCCGCTATTTGGATTGAGGTAATAGTATTTACGTTACTTATACATGTGATTTACCTCTGTTATAAATCCTTGAGTACTGTGTGTGTCAGCATACCGATCCAGGGATGACACTTAAGCACAGAGACTTGATCCATTCGGGTCGGGTCGCTACACCAAAGCTGGACAGCTCCAATGCCCATTCCAAAATTCTTCCTGTTGCATCTGGATTGTGCAATATCCGTTGCAGAGGGAGGCGAGTGACGATAGTAATCTCGTGTGCCTGGAAGTAGTGACGCAGCTTCCTCGAGGCCATAAGAAGGCCGAAGAGCAGTTTCTGCACGCCGGAGTACCTTGATCTAGCTCCCTGCAGGAGGGAACTAACAAAGTAGACCGGGTGCTGCATCATTTTCTTCTTCGGCGGCACTTCAACTAGCTGTGTCGTCCTTGCATTGGTGGTGTCGGGCTCTGTCACTGCCATTACCTCGTCGTCAACCTCTCTCTGCGCCACTAGTGCGGCGCTGACCACCTGGTTCGTTGCCGCCAGGTATAGCAGCAACGGCTCCTGTGGCCTAGGCGCAACTAGTATTGGCACGGAGGAGAGGTACTTCTTCAAATCTTGCAATGCTGCTTCGGCTTCTGGCGTCCACTCCATCGGGCCCACCTTTTCCAGGATCTTGAAAAAGGGAAGGGCGCACTTGGCAGACTTGGAAATGAATCTGCCCATGGCGGCGACGCAACCAGCAAGCCGACGCACATCCTTGATTCGCTTGGGTGCTTCAATCTGCTCTATAGCTTTGATCTTGTCCGGATTGGCCTCTATCTCACGCTATGACACAAAGAACCCGAGAAGCTTGCCGGACGGGATGCCAAAGATGCACTTCTCAGGGTTCAGCTTGAGATTGATCTTGCGCAGGTTTGCAAATGTTTCTTGCAAATCCGGTATGAGGGTTGCCCTGTCCTTGGTTTTGACCACTATGTCATCCATATAAGCTTCCATATTTCTATGGAGCTGGGGTTCAAAACCAATCTGGACCGCCCTTGCAAACGTCGAACCAGCACTCTTCAGCCTGAAAGGCATCCGCATGAAACAATACGTACCACATGGGGTGATGAATGCTGCCTTTTTGTCCTCTTCGTGATCGTCGTCTTCTGGCTTTTTGTCATGGCCCCATGCGGGCCTCTCCTGTTGTTTATCCTTGCCGCGACGGCCCGCCTGGCTGTCACGCTTCTTGCCGGACCCCTTAGCACCGTCTTGGCCCTTCTCCTTGTCCCGCCTCTCATATTCAGCCCTCTGCTTCTCAGCGAGGAGCTCAACCTGTCGGTAGTCTTGGAGAGCATGGCCTTTGGTGCGATGGATCTTGCAGTGTCGCTTGTCGGAGTTCCCTGGCTTCGCGGCAACCGCCAAGGCCCGGCAGGCGACACATCCGGCAATTTCCTTGCCGGGGTCATCTGCCTTGGTTTTCTTGGTGGAGCCGGTGTCACCAGATCCCTCGACGGCAAGCACGGCTTTACCTTTGCGCTTCTAGTTGCTGCGCCAGCCCTTCTTCGCCGGGGCGGCAGTATCTTCATCTGAGGAGTCGGTTTCCACGCTGGCGTCTTCGCCGGGGTACTTCCTTCCCTCTTCAACCTGGGCACATCTGTCAGCAAGAACATAGAGTTATGCTACATCTTTCACCTTGTTCATTGCCAGCTCTTCACGCATCTTGCGGTTACGCACGTTCTGTGGAACGCGCTGATGATGGTGGCAGGGTGAACATCAGGGATATTGTACTGTATCCGGCTGAACCTCTGTATATACTTGCGGAGACTCTCGCCTCCCTTCTGGGGAATGACGTGCAGGTCGCTCGCTTGGCCATGGGCTTGGTGGTCTCCAGTAAAGGCGCCCACAAACTCATGGCACAAATTCGACCAGGAGAAAATAGAGTCTACCGACAAGTGCATCAACCATGACATGGCGTTGGGTTTAAGAGCCAACAGAAAGTAATTCACAAGCACCTTATCGTCGCGGGCTCCAGCAGCTTGCATCGCAATGGTGTAGATTCTAAGGAACTCGGAAGGGTGGGTCTTGCCGCTATACTTTTCACCCACGTCAGGTTTGAAGGTGCGGTGAGTGGGCCACTGGAACTACCGCAGCTCACGGGTAAAGCCGGACAGCCTACCTCGAAAGTTAGGCCTCCAGGGCTCTCCGGTGCCGGGTGGTTCATAGCAGGCCCTGCTCGCCTGTCTAACTGGTGGTGCGCTCCGCGCCGGCGCTCGATAGTGGTTCAAGCGTCTTCATGTTCTCGTTCTCGAAGGACTTGGCGCTAGTCACAGTGGGTCCGCGGGTCGGACGACGCTATGGAGATTTCGTCGCCCGCAACATCGCGACAGGCTGGCGTCCGCGGTACCGGGCGAGGAGGAGGCGAGTGCACCGTGGTCGTGGTGCCGCCGGCTTTCCTGCCACTGGTGCATGGGACTACGTCGGAGCATCGACTCGGGGGCTCCACTAGACTCGGTTCGTCTTTGTTGGCCACCGCAACAAGGCTTCGGATAGTGGCTCTCCATTCGTAGAGTTTCCCCATAGTGGGAGGAAAATCGAGGAGCAACTGCACGCACGCCAGGGCTTATGCTGGCGTTGGTGGCAGCGAAACCTGCATGGATCGCGACGCGCTTCGACTTCTGACCATGTCAAAAGGAGCTGTATCACGACCCCATGCCATCTTCACCAGCGCCTCGGCGAGTGGCGCTCAGGGCTCTTCCCGCGGCGACGCCCGGGGTCTTCGGCGTGATTGCGCCGTTCGTCGCGCGCCGCTTGAGAGGAGCACGCCGTCGGCGCCGGCGTGGGAGTCTTGGAGGCCCTCGCATCGCCTTCGGGCGGGGCGGTAGCGATCTTGGAAGGCCCCGCGCCACCCGCGGAGGGCCTGGCTCTGTCTTTGGGTTTGGCGGCGTGCGGCCCGTTACCAGGCGCACAAACATCGCCGCCTCCCAAACTCCGGCTACTGGGACGGTGTTGGTGTTCGCGAACAGCGCCCCGGGTCCTTTCTGCGACCGGTCTGCTGCTCGCCCGCATCAGGACGGGATGTCCGGCTTCCGATGGGCCAACCACCACCGTCGTCTTCTTCTTGGGTGCCATGACGATGAAGAAGCGTCGAACTAACTACTAAAGCCGATTCTCACAACTGCGCCCCCCTACCTGGCGCGTCAAAGATGTCGGTGGGAACGACACCTATGGGATCACAAGAATCCCTACTACGGTTGCGGGGCACGGGGTCATGAGAAGAGCGGATCAAACAGATAGCACACGGTTCGTTTATCCAGGTTCGGGCCGCGGGGATGCGTAAAACCCTACTCCTGCTTTGGTGGATTGTATATCTGTGTTCTTGAGCTAGCTATGGGGCATGAGGAGCTCCAAAAAGCCGAATCCTCCTCCTGGTCGCCTCGGGCCTCCTTTTATAGGAAAGGGGGGTGCCACAGTAGCACCCGGAGGTGGAAAGGGAACAGTGATGCGAGGTTATCCCTCGCATTACATGACAAGGCACATTTAATGCGTCTTGCCCAGGTGTCATTGCTTTATCGGGGACGGGGGAGAGCCCTATCTCGTCCGTCGCTGCTCCCTCTCGCGTCGATACGCGCCCTGGCCAGTGGTGCCCGCGGTGCCATGTAGGCAGGCAGGCGGCTGAGGTGGCGCAGTGGTGGGTCTCCACGAAGATCTGCATGCCGCCATGCAGGTGCCTGCCCAGCTGGTTGGGTTGGCAGTTGCATGCGAACGGCGGTGGAGGTTTGACTGGCGTGGGCCTGATGGTGGCCCAACGGGTGTTCTTGGCAAGGCCCTTGCCGGGGCCCCGGCAAGGGTCTTGCCGTGGTGCCTGCTGTCATCCCCGGCAAGGCTCTTGCCGGGGGCCTTGTGGTCCTCCTTGGCTGGGATTCCGCCAAGGATCATCATCTTCTGAAGGGTGTATCTGATCTCGAATGTCTTCACAAAGATCTGCATGCCAACACGGGGATGTATCCCGAATCCTTGCCCCATGGGGGCAGTGGACTCAAGGGTGACTCACTCCGTAGGTGTGGGGCGAGCTGCCACGGCAAGGGTCTTGCCAGGTTTGCTAAAACCGCCTCTCGGCAAGGATCTTGCCGGGGGGTCCGTTTCGTCCCCTTTGCTCTTTGTGGTCTTGGTCTTGGCGTCGTTCTACTTCTCCTGAGCTTCGGCCTTACCTTGGCTCACCTCCCTTGCCTTGCTCAGTGTGGTGGTGCCCGTGGCTCAGACTGCCCGCACACAGTTATAGGGGTACAAAAAGCGTACCCCTCTTTTTGTACACCGAGACATACTCATGCCATGTCATTCATCATATTGTTGCATATGCTTGTGTTTGATTTCGACACCGTTCCTTCTCGATAGGTCCTGCTCCGGAGACCGATTCAGAGTACCTGTCAGAGGAGCAGTGCCCCCTGTTGATCTACCAGGCAAGCAAACCCCCTTTTTCATTTCGATACAATCCTACTCTGTCGCTCCTGCTCTCATTTATTGCATTATGACAACAACGATTCAACTGCTACTTTATGCTGCGGTAGTTGAACCCATTCCTCTACATGACCTGTCATTGCCACAGTAAATAGTTAAAACCCACTAGCATGTGTAGGAGTTGATTGAGCCATGTTGTGTTTGTACCATGCATTGCCTGCTATTGCTTAGAGTATGTCAGGTCTGATTCATTGGGAATGAATTGGAGTGTTACGATATGTTTTGGTGCTGACAGTTAAGCGTGTGAACACGATTTGGTAAGGGTAGCGGTGAGAGGCCATGTAGGAGTACATGGTGGGTTGTCTCACTGGAACCGTCCTTAAGCACTGAGTTCCATGTATGTTGTCCAATGACTAGCTACTACCACACATTGGAATGCTTAAGTGCCCCTCTCGACTTATTAGCCAACTTGATCTTTGTCCAGGAGTTGCAATTAGTTTCTGGTGTTTGTAGGTAGTGTTAGTAGTCTACCAAGTGGCACCCGGCTAGGTGGGCTTGGGACAGACTAGGCACAGTGGCAAGGTGTACCAAGTGGCACCCAGATGGTGGGCTTGTGAACCCTGCTCACATCGTTTGGGGCCGTGAGCGACACCCCGGCCGGATCTCCTTGCGGATGGAACCCGAATAGGCGATAAACCTGGATGAGAGACTTGTGTGGTTAGCCAAGTCGTGGCCGACACCCTCGCCAGGCTTCCGCTTGAAGGTTGCCGAGGTACATGACGTGTACATGGTGATAAGTGGTGAGAGCGTGTGTGAAGAAGTACACCCCTGCGGGGTTATCATGATCTATTCGAATAGCCGTGTCCTCGGTTATGGACTTCTTGGATGCTTACGTGGTACATAGACAACTTGAAATGGATACTCTAAAATGCTCAAGACAAGTGTGAGTGCTATGGATGGCCTTCTCGTAGAGAGACGAGGATGAATCCATAGTCGTGTATTGATGTGGTGATTAGTGGACTTGTGTGCGCTGCCTCACCTCAAAGAAGTTTCTCGTTATTGTAGAACAGGATAGCCACTGAGTCAAAGCTGGCTTGCTGCAACTAAACCCCACATTACCTTCCTGATACAAATGCATGTATGATAGGATCTGATGTAAGTCTTGCTGAGTACCTTTGTACTCACGTTTGCTTTATTTATGTTTTGCAGGTGAGACATCTGTCTCACTAGTAGTACGGCTTGGACTTCGACGAGTAGCTTGTTACCTCAGCTACGATCTTGTACCCTTGGGAGGGTCTTGTAGATAGTCAGGCTTCTCAGCCTTTTCCTTTTGTAGTTGTCTATACTCAGACTTGTAATGCTTCCGTTGCTTGTATGCTTTGAATGATGGGTCATGTGACCCCTGTTTGTATTAATGTTATGTGGATCTTCTGGGCCTTTATCTATATGAGTTTGCGTTATGTTGTGATGCCATGTTGAATAGCACATACTTGCATGTTATGCGTACGTGTGACATGTATTGCTATGTGTGGGATCCGAAAATCTAATTGTTTATCCTTGGCAGCCTCTCTTATGGGGAAATGTAGTCTAGTTCCTCTTTGAGCCATAGTAGTCCGCTACAGCCCGGTTCACCGGAGTCCTGCTAGCCCAGCACTACTGCTCAGGACACTTGACAGGCCGGCATGTGTTTCAATTCGTTCCTTTGTCTGTCCCTTCGGGGGAATGTCACGCGGTGACCTCCGGAGTCCTGCCTAGCCTGCTACAGCCCGGGTTCCCCGGAGTCCTATTAGCCCAGTGCTACAGCCCGGATTCACACGCTGCTGACCGACATGCTCGTTGTGAATCATGTATGTCTGTCCCCATAGGTTAGTGCCGCTTTGGGTTCATGACTAGCCATGTCGGCCCGGGTTCTCTGTCATATGGATGCTAGTGACAGTATCATATATGTGAGCCAAAAGGCGCAAACGGTCCCGGGCCATGGTAAGGCGACACCTGTGGGAATACCGTGCGTGAGGCCGCAAAGTGATATGAGGTGTTACAGGCTAGATCGGTGTGACTTAGAATCGGGGTCCTGACAACACGCGCGTACGTATGAGAGAAACACACATTGCTTAGCCCCCGACCACCCCACTGTAACCGGGAACTCCCCCGATATTTTCCTTGCCCTCGCTTCCACCACGGTTTTTTCTGTCATGGACAGCCCAAAGAATGTCATGTAGCAGCATCTCCGGCCCACCCAGGATGAAAAGCCCATTTTCTTTCATGATTTTATGTCATAGAAGTAGGACCCCACCACATCTATGATGATACCAGGTTTTATCACAATTATCATCATAGAAGTGTCATAAGCATGCCAGATTTTTTTTCGTTCGACCCAAAATCTCATGCATGTGTCTTTTTTTGTATTGAAGCCGCCTGCCACCTCAATCATTGCCGAGAGGCCTCACTCCGAGTTGTTGTCGCGGCTTCGAACCGACTCCGAGTCGCCCTTGCTCTGGGCCGCCTCTACACCTCGCCTCCGAGTAGTCTTCACCCCCTCCTTGTCACTGTTTCCGTCTCGCCTCATCGCTCTAAGAGTCATCACTACTGCGAGCCGGTCGCCTCTAACGTTGTGCTCACCAGCGTCGCCTCCGAGACACTGTGAGCCACCGCGAGCTGCCGCCTCTGCCTCTAATCGCCACGCCTCTGTCGTCGTGGCTGCTCCGCTTTGCCCCGTTTGTTGCACCGGCTCCATATGTGTAACACCCACGATGCGGCTATATCTCCCACATGTCGAGGCATGACTTAGAGGCATAACCCCATGGTGGTTTTGTCGTAAGAGGGGTAATCTTCACACAATCCCATGTATTGAATAAGAGAGGGATAAAGAGTTGGCTTACAATCGCCAATTCACACAAATAACAAGTTAAACATACATCATCCAGAGTACAATCAAGGTCCGACTATGGAACCAAAAGAAAAGAAGACAACCCCAAGTGCTAGATCCCCGATCGTCCCAACTGGGCACCACTACTGATCATTCGGAAAGACACAAAACAACGGCCAAGATCTTTGTCGAGCTCCCACTTATGCTCGGTTGAACCACCTGCACTGGTATCATCAGCACCTGCAACTGTTTGGAAGTATCTGTGAGTCACGAGGACTCAACAATCTCACACCCGCGAGATCAAGACTATTTAAGCTTATGGGTAGGATAGGGTAATGAGCTGGAGCTGCAGCAAGCACTAAGCAAATATCGTGGCTAACATACGCAAATAAGAGCGAGAAGAGAAGCAACGCAATGGTCATGAAGCTAGAAGTGATCAAGAAGTGATCCTGAAACTACTTATGTTCAAACATAACACAAAACCGTGTTCACTTTCCGGACTCCGCCGAAAAGACACCATCACGGCCACACACGCGGTTGATTCATTTTAATTAAGTCAAGTGTCAAGTTCTCTACAACCAGACATTAACAAATTCGCATCCACCACATAACTGCGGGCACGGCTCTCGAAAGTTTATACCCTGCAGGGGTGTCCCAACTTAGCATATCACAAGCTCTCACGGTCAACGAAGAATATTCCTTCTCCTGAAAAGACCCGATTAGTCTCGGAATCTCGGTTACAAGACATTTCGACAATTGGAAACAAGACCAGCAAAGCCGCCCGAATGTGCCGACAAATCCCGATAGGAGCTGCACATATCTCGTTCTCAAGGTACACCAGATAGGTCAAGCCTCTAACCCACATAGCAAGCAAAGATAGAAGTGATATCGAGGCTATGGTCATCTTGCCTGAAATCTCGCAAGGAAGAAGAACGAGTCCATGAAGAAGACAAATGGACGTAGTCGAACGAATCCTCACAACTCCAGAATGAAGTCGAAGCTAACGAGAGAAGCATCCCAGAAAGAAGCAAGCGACAGAGTAAACAACCAAACTTAAACATGGCATGATGCACAATCAAGTATGACGCATGTCCGGTTTAAGAGGCAAAGTGCAACTAACAATACTACAAGTTAAGTGGAGCTCAATATGCGATGATTTGCATATTGAGGAAACACCACATGACTTATTTAGTTCTCTCTCAGTTATGTACTCAACAATATTAAATGTTGTTAAACATGGGAATAGGTGAAGCATAATTAAACTAACTATTTAGGCAAGTTTAAATGAGGATGGAAACATCAAACAACAATTCCGGAAAAACCTCATATGCATTTAGCAATTTTTAATGCAAACATCAATTTTAACCATTTTAAATGTTGTTATCATGATGCAGATGATATATGCAAGTTGGATGCAATTTTAAGAAAATATTGGCATGAGCATGTTATGAAGCATTTGTTCACCATGGCGCAAACGAAAGGGATGCCACGGCAATGACAACGAAAATGGTGCCACGCAACATTCCAGTTCCGACAACTCATTGAGATATCGGTGCAAAAGAAGCAAGTGTGTGGGACATGCTAGAGATAGAGGGGAGATCCCGGTTACTAGGGTCCCACGGGCCAACGGCACGGCAAACGGGGACGTGCATGAAACATACGGGCATGGTGCAAACACGCGGTTCATCTCATACAACACATGCATTCGGTCCACGGGCGTCGTTCCGACGGTTATACCTTTGAAGCGTGCATTCGGGACGGTTCGGGTTCGATGCGGCATAGATGTACATGGGTCGTCGTGGGAAGTAGTCGTTCTCGCGACAATAGTGGAAGTAGGGGTACATGGCGACGGTAGTTGTACACGGGTCTTCGGCAATGGTAGTGGTACATGGTCGTAGAGAAACTTCGCGTATCCGGGGGCTCCGGATGTCGTGGTACATGGTGAATCTGCGTAGTCATACACGTTCAAGAAGAAAATCATGTGGCATCATGGAACTTTGTGCGTTCAAAGGGTACTTGATGGGTCCGGGGTCTCCGGTCGTAGTGGTACTTGCTGTTACATGTACTCGAACTTGAGGTGCTCCTGGCGCTGGACTTGCGGCGTTGGACAGAACCATGGCGAGGTTCAGCAGCTACCCCACGTCCATGACGAAAAACGGAGCTCAGGCAGGGAGTCAAAGTAGCAAGCAAGGGCGTATGTGGAGCAACATCACAACATGAGCAGGGGCCATGGCGACATGGGGCCTTGGGCGCCGTTGGGGTGGAAGGCGAACTTGGGGTCCGGCAGCAGCAAGGCGATGATGAGGAGGCAGGTGCAGTGACGGGGAGGTAGTGGAGGCGCTGGTCGCGGAGGTCGGGGCGGTACTGCGGTGGCGCTGCTCCCCGACTGACGGCGACGAAGTTTCTGCGATGGTGCACGGGGTCGATGGAGAGGGGCTTGGTACGGCAGGGACAAGCTCACTCTGGCGAGGGTGCAAAGGTCCAAGGCACGACTCCCGTCAACGTGGACAAGGCGAGGAGTTGCTGCCGTTCGTCTTGGCGCTTGACAGGACGACGCAAGCGGGACTTGGCGGCGGGGCCTCGGCAACAGGGAGGCACGGCCATGGAAGGGCCCGACGGACCCGGACGGGGGTGTCACTTGACGGCGGAGGGCGACACGAGGAGCGGTTGAGAGGAGGGGGAGAAGTGCATCGGGAGAGGGGGTTAGCGCTGCCCTCTCTCTGCGTGACGGCTCTCGGGAGGGAGATAGGGATCGAGCAGGAGGCTCTCTCCAGGCGCTAGGGTTAGGTGTAGGTGGGGGCGGCTGGGCCTAAAGGGCCGGCCTAGTCAGTCAGGCCTAAGAGGCCGGACCAGTGGAGAGGGAGGCTGCTGAGAGGCCCAGCTGGGCTATTATCTCTCTCTCTCTCTCTCTCTCTCTCTCTCTTTACTCCAACTTTATCTGAAAAACAAATAAAGAGAAGAAAAAGAAAGAGGGGGTTAGGGAAAGAAGTTGAACACGCGGATAATTTTCCCGGACTCACAAAAATGTGCTTGTTCTGAGAAAATAGAAAAGGCCATGATTGAAAGATTTAAATTCAAACTCATTTGATTTAAATTCAAATGATGTGAATAGGAAGTGAGGGTTTGGAAGGTCCAAAAATGTTCGGATTTTTTTGGTGGAGCTCCGGAAATATGATGAAAGAATATATGGCAAGGTTGGAGACCAAGAATTAAGATAACAAAGGCATTGGGATAATTTTCAAGTGTGTTATGGTGAATTCCAAATTAAAGAAATATTTAATATAGCCCCCTAATATTGGGAGGATATGTTATAAAGTGAAGTCACCCTTCCCTCGATTTAAATAGATCAATCATCTATGCAATTTATTAGTTGAGTTGAGATGCAAAGATTAATGACATGATGGCATGATGACATGATGTAATGCAAAAATAAAAGAGCAAGCACAAATAAAACACACGGTGATCACGAAAATATGGACGTCTTCTGAAGTGTCGGTCTCGGGGCATCACAATGCGCGCCTGCCAAGGTGCCAGCTCGTCTTCAACAGCCGGCCTCACTTGCCATCTGCTCCCCGAGCAACCGTTGATAAGCCCCACCTCGTTCTGTTGGGCCCAAGGCCTCCCCGAGCCACCTCGCTATGCCTTGCTGCGGGCCACCTCCGCCGCGGCCGCGCCGAGCCACCGCGGCCTCATCCCACCTTTGTTTCCAACCTCGCACTTGCGCGCCCGAACTGCCGCCGCCTCGACCCGCCCTCCTTCAGTCGGGTCCTACGGTCACTCTTGCTGGTCGCTTGCGCCGGCCTCCCGCAGACTCTGTCATGCCGCGACGCCTCTGCTCTTCACTAGCCTGGCCGCTCCTCGCGTGCCCACGTACACCCTGCCGAGTGGCTCTACTGCCTCAGTGGCCGACCTCACCTTCGCTTTTCCCTGCTAGACTCCGCCTCCGACGAGTCGCGGCCGCCCTGGTGAGCGGACTCGCCTGCATCTTCAAATCTCCCTGGCAGCCCTCCTCTGCGGGCTTGCTTCGCCTGGGGCTTCACCTCCTCTCTCCTCGGTCTTAAAACCGCTACGGGCCTCGCCTGGCCTCACTTGAGAGACGCCGTCCACCTTCGTGCCGCTGCGGACTCCAAAGCCAATAGGGAGAGCGTGACGAGCACCCGCAGGTTTCCCGTGAGAAGTTGAGACCAGCCCCATCATGGGTTGTCGTGTCAAGCCATCCCTCCTGTTAATCAATGTAAATTCTAGAGAATCATGTAATTAAGGATAGTAATTATTATTGTAGTCGTAGATTGATCCTTATGGGATCATGTACATCTTGATGTAATCTTGACGATCAAGTATCATCCAGTATATATTCATGGCAAGGCCCAAGGGGCAAATCACGACAAACAATCATGTTTAACTTGGTATCTAGAGCGGTCCGATCCCATCCTCTCTCTCCATGACGGGAACCGCCGCTGCCTCCCTTACCGGCAACGCCGGCGCCCTCATCAACAGCGCTGCTGGACCCCTTGCCACCACTTCCAGCAGCTCCATGTCGGTCACCATCTCTTCGATCGGCAACCTCATCACTCTTCGTCTGACGAGAGAGAACTTCCTCCTCTGGAAAACACAAGCCGTCCCTGCCCTGTGCTCCAATGGGCCCTTCGGGTACATCGATGACACCATCGTCACACCGCCACACACCATCATCGAAGGCACTGGAGATGATGCCCAGGCATTGGCCAATCCGGACTACCTCCGGTGGTACCAACAGGACCAGCTGGTGATGATTGCTCTTCTCGGGTCGATGACTAAGGATATCCTTGGTCAGATGACGATGCTGACCACTTCTGCTACCGTGTGTAGAACCCTCCATGATATGTTCGCGGGACAGACTCGTGCATGCATGATGTAGCTCTGTTATCAGCTATCAAACCTGAAGAAGAAGGACCTCTATGCCTCTGAATATATTTGCAAGATGAAAGGGTCCGCAGATGATATGGCATCGATTGGCAATCCTGTCACCGACGAGGAGATCCTTGGGTACATACTTGCTAGCCTAGGCCACGAGTACGAGCCCCTGATCGCGTCCATCACGGCACGTGACGAGCCCATCAGCTTGAGCAGCTTCTATGCCCTCCTCCTCAGCGCCGAGATCTGCCTCGAGCAGCTGGCATCAGCCGGCGAGATCCATCCTTCTACCAACTCTTTTGCTCGTTGCCGATGAAACATCGGACAAGGTGTTAATGGCCGGGCGGCGACCGTGGCCGTGGCAAACAGAACAAGTGTCAAGTCTGCAGCAAGTTCGGCCATGATGCTCTCCACTGCCGCAACCGCTTCAACCATGACTATCAGCCGGAGGACAACCATGAGCGCTCTGGCAACGCCACGAACACTGGCTACTACACCAGTGACACCGACTGGTATGCTGACACAGGCGCCACAAACCACCTGACAAGCGACCTTGACAGGCGCACTGTACATGATCGCTACGGTGGGAAGGACAAGGTGCAAGTCGCCAACGGTTCAGGTTTGTCAATCTCCCATGTTGGTCAGTCTGTTATTTCTGGCTCATCTAGACCTCTTTACCTTCACAACATACTGCATGTCCCTCAAGTGAGCAAAAAATTACTTTCTGTCCACAAACTAGTCACTGACAAATATGCCTTTGCTATATTTCATCCTCATTCTTTTTGTCTGAAGGACCAAGCAACGAAGGCGGTTCTTCTTCACAGTAGATGCCACAATGGTCTTTATCCGATGCCAAGCCACAAGCCCTCGCTCGTTGAGTCAAGTCATTGTGCTCTCTCCGGTGTCAAGCTTTCTTCGGATATTTGGCATTGAAGATTAGGTCGTCCGTCCAAGAGTGTCGTTGAGTCTGTCCTTAGGACAAATAAATTTGCTTGTGCACCTTCGGTCGAGACTAGTGTTTGTGATGCGTGTCAACGCACAAAAGTTCATCAATTACCTTTTCGCGATTCTACTCATAACTCCTGCTCCACTTGAAATTATCCATTCTGATGTTTGGGGACCAGCAGTTACCTTCGTGGGTGGTTTCAAGTATTACATTAGCTTTCTAGATGATTTTAGCCGCTTCACTTGGATATATCTCTTGAAACGCAAATCAGATGTCGAACAAGCTTTTTATACTTTTCAGAAACATGTTGAACGCATGCTTGACACAAAGATTAAAACCGTCCAATCTGATTGGGGTGTTGAATACCATCGTCTTTCTCGATATTTTGCCCGTGAAGGTATCTCTCATCGTGTAACCTGTCCACAAACCTCCAAAAAATGGTGTTGCCGAGCGCAAACACCGTCACATCATTGAGACTGGGATTGCACTTCTCGCACACTCCTCTCCTCCTATTTGTTTTTGGGACGAGGCATTTTTGACAGCGTGTTACCTCATAAATCGAATGCCAACACGAGTGCTGAAAATTTCTGCACCAGTCACACGCCTTCTCAATGAGATGCCTGATTACATGTTCCTCCGTACCTTTGGTTGTGCGTGTTGGTCGAACCTTCGGCCTTACAACAATAGGAAACTTGAGTTTCATTCTCGCCAGTGCATTTTCCTCGGTTATAGTTCTATGCACAAAGGCAACAAGTGCCTTGATCGGTCGACTAGCCGTATCTACATTTCCAGGGACGTTGTCTTCGATGAACATCTGTTCCCATTCGCTCCTTCCTGTGCACCATCATCTGCACCCATCCTACCATGCCCTGTAACACCCTCGATGCGACTATAGCTCCCACGTGTCGAAGCACGACTTAGAGACATAATCACATTGAAGGCATATGTCGCAAGTTAGGCAATCTTCACAACATCCCATGTAATATGAATAATAAAGGGGAGATAACATAGTTGGCTTACACTCGCCACATCAATCAAGTACATAAATAACATTACATCATCCAAACACTCATGGCCCGACTACGGCGCCAAAATCAAAGAGAACCCAACATGCGACACGGTCCCAATCACCCCCAACTGGGCACCACTACTGATCATCGGGAAAGGAAACATAGTATCGTTGAGAGTCTTCGTCGAACTCCCACTTGAGCTCACAAGCGTCTCCTGGAGCGGAATCATCAGGCCCTGCATCTGGTGTAATAGTAAT
Organism: Triticum dicoccoides; assembly: GCF_002162155.2. Classification (NCBI taxonomy): domain Eukaryota; kingdom Viridiplantae; phylum Streptophyta; class Magnoliopsida; order Poales; family Poaceae; genus Triticum; species Triticum dicoccoides. Next base: position 353,596,688 of record NC_041384.1, on the reverse strand, counting down.
ATGTGAGCCACAGGGACTCAACAATCTCGCACCGTCGCGATCAAGACTATTTGAGCTTATAGGTAAGGCAAGGTAAAATATGAGTGGAGCTGCAGCAAGCGACTAGCTAGTGTGGTGGCTAACTTATTCGCAAAAGAGAGCGAGAAGAGGAGGCAAAGCACGAGCGAGAAGCTAGAGAACAACCTGCGCAAACATTACTCCAACACCGTGTCCACTTCCCGGACTCCGCCGAGAAGAGGCCATCACGGCAACACACTCAGTTGATTCATTTTAATTAAGTTAAGGTTCAAGTTATCTACAACCGGACATTAACAAATTCCCAACTGCCCATAACCGCGGGCACGGCTTTCGAAAGTTCAATCCCTGCAGGGGAGTCCCAACTTAGCCCATGACAACCTCTCATGGTCAACGAAGGAATAGACCTCCTCCCAAGACGTTCCGATCAGACTCGGTATCTCGGCAATTCAAGACACTTCGACAGGTTAAAACAAGACCAGCAACACCGCCCGAATGTGCCGACAAATCCCGATAGGAGCTGCACGTATCTCTTTCTCAGGGCACACTCAGATAAGCAATCTGTACAACTAAAACCAGCCCTCGAGTTTCCCCGAGGTGGCGCTGCAACGGGCTCTAGTTTGGACCAACACTCAGAGGAGCACTGGCCCGGGGGGGTTAAAATATGATGACCCTTGAGTCTGCAGAACCCAAGGGAAAGAAAAGGCTAGGTGGCAAAAGGTAAAACCAAGGTTGGGCATTGCTGGAAAAGCTTTAATCAAGGCGAAATATCAAGGGGTTCCCATTATAACCCAACCGAGTAAGGAACGCAAAATCCGGGAACATAACACCGATATGAAGGATACTAGGGCGGCAAGAGTGGAACAAAACACTAGGCGAGAGGCCGAGCCTTCCACCCTTTACCAAGTATATAGATGCATTAAGATAACATAGCAACATAGTGATATCCCAACAAGTAAATAAAACATGTTCCAACAAGGAACGGCCTCCAATCTTCACCTGCAACTAGCAACGCTATAAGAGGGGCTGAGCAAAGCGGTACATAGCCAATCAACGGTTTGCTAGGACAATGGTGGGTTAGAGGTTTGACATGGCAATTTGGGAGGCTTTCAAGCAAGAGGTAGGCATCATAGCATTGGCATAGCAAAAGAGCGAGCAAACTAGCATAGCAAAGATAGTAGTGATTTCGAGGGTATGATCATCTTGCCTGCACAGTTGTCAGAGTTGACTGGATCCTCAAAAGCAAACTCAAAGGGCTCATCGCTAGCGAACTCGTCTCCCAGCTCTACCCAAACAAGACTAACAAGCAACAAGGATACAATCAACCACGTGCAAGGATCAAACAAGACGATGCAACGATGATATGCTATGCGGGATGCGATGCGGGATGCAAAATGCAAGATATGACAGGAAATGCATGAACCTGGCCTCAACATGGAATTCCAAGGGTGCCACTGGAAAGATGAGACAAAATCGCTTGAAAAAGATATAAAGAATGCCGGAAACGGAGTTACGGTTTGGAAATGGCAAGCGATTCAAAAATGACACCGGTCTGCGATTTACAGCAAGTAGGCATCTAAATGCAATGAAATGAACATGCTACAGCACCCAAACATGACAACAAAATACATGGCAGGGATGGACACAAGATGCTTAACAAAAGTCTAGCACTGAGCTACGGCCAAATCATCCATTAGGAGGTTCAAACAAGCATGGAAAAAACGCAAATGGTAAAACAGATCTCAGACAGTGAAATTAACACTTGTCTGGAATTTCAGATCATATAGCCCTCTTCGGAGCAACAAAACGACATGCTACAGGACCTGAACATGACAAAGAAAGACATGGCATGGAGATACTCAACAAGCTTAACAAAAGTCCCTTAGTGACCTTGAGCCAAAAGGGATCACAAAATATACTAACAAGCACACGAACATAGCAAAAACATAATCAGTTTTCAGACTTAGTGAAAACTGGGACATGCTGAAACATAACTCACAAAGGCATGTTTACGAGCTCGATGCACTCACTACGGTGCAAGTCATGGCAAGACAAGCATACACCCATAAAGAAGGCACAAAATACAAGCTATACATGGCAAGAACAATGGCATAGCATGCACGGATCAACTACAATAACATCGGCAAAATCGCAAACAAATTGACGATCTGCCCAGATTCACAACGAAGCAAAAGTAGAGCTCGATTGACTCAAGATAGGTGCTCCATAATTGGAAACAAAGACATGGATGGATAGAGCACTACAATATTAACAAAACGCCCTTACTGATGATCCTCAAAAGAGGCACGGATCACTAGGAAACAACAAGAACATATGGCATCATGAACTAAACAAACCCAGGACTTAGTGAAATCACTAAGTCCCTGAAAACAGAATTAGCAAGTGCACCACTTTGAAATCTTGCACAAGTCACCACACACATCCTAGAAAAACATGGGTTGCACCTCTGGATAGATGACAAAACCCTTAACAAAACATATGAAGAACTCACGGGCATATCATGCACACATTAATCATGGCAAAAATGACAAAAGTGCTAAACGGAGTAACAGATCTAAAAATTAACTCAAGTAGCCCTCTTCTAACAGCATTTCGGGCATCAAGATGAACTCCAATGAAAATGATGCAATGGAATGAAATGATGCACACTCTAAGGTGAACAATTTGATATGCTATATGCCCAAATCGGAGCTACGGATGCAAAGTTACGGGGCCACGAACATGAGCATATGAACTAAAAATATCCGGGACTAGGTGAAAAAAAAACTACCCCAGATCTGGATCTAGGGTTTACTGTTCATGGCACGGAACCCGAGGACGGCGGCGGGGCTCGCCGGGGAAGTCGAGGACGGAGGCGGCCGGGATTGGGGACGCCGGATCCAGCGAGGTCGTCGGTGGCCGGGCCGGAGCGGGCGGAGGCGGCGGCGGCTGCGGGCGGCGGCGGCGGCAGCGCGG
>NC_041384.1:353586228-353593320 GCF_002162155.2 Triticum dicoccoides | reverse complement strand
GCCACGTGGCGCGTCCTGGTTGGGCGGCGGTGGCGGCGGACGTTGTCCGGCTCCGCCCGGACACGTCCGGAGCAGCGGACCTGGGTTTTTTTAGGGTTAGGGACGAGGGGATCCGGACTTTGGAATGGGGGGTGTTTATATAGGCATAGAGGGAGCTAGGAGAGTCCAAATGAGATGTGGTTTTCGGCCACGCGATCGTGATCGAATGCTCTAGGACATGGAGCAGAGTTTGGTGGGTTTTGGGCCAAAATGGAGGGGTGTTGGGCTGCAACACACACGAGGCCTTTTTGGTCCCTCAGTTAACCATTGGAGTATCAAACGAAGTCCAAATGGTACGAAACTTGACAGGCGGTCTACCGGTAGTAAACCAAGGCCGCTTGGCAAGTCTCGGTCCAATCCGGAAATGTTTAATCCCCACACACGAAAGAAAGCTAGAAATGACCACCGGAGGAGAACGAAGCGCCGGAATGCAAAACGGACAACGGGGAAAATGCTCGAATGCATGAGATGAACACGTATGCAAATGCAATGCACATGATGACATGATATGAGATGCGTGACAACGAGAAGAACACACGGAGACAAAACCCGAACCCGAGGAAATAAAATAACTTAACGCCGGAAACGGCAAGAGTAGGAGTACAAATTGGGGAAGTTACATCCGCGGTGTTACAACACTCCACCACTACGAAAGGATCTCGTCCCGAGATCTAGGACTGAAAGAACGCCGGGTACTCAGAACGGAGGTGATCCTCGCATTCCTAGGTAGCTTCACGGTCGGAATGGTGTGACCACTTGACCTTGAGAAATTTGATTGACTTGTTGCGAGTCTTGCGTTCAGTCTCTTCAAGAATAGCAACTGGGTGCTCACGATAAGAGAGATCTTCTTGGAGCTCAATGTCCTCGAAGTTGACGGTGCGGTCAGGAGTCTTGAAGCACTTTCGAAGCTGAGAGACAAGAAACACGTCATGAACATTTGCAAAATTTGAAGGAAGCTCGAGTTGATAGGCGAGGTCGCCTCTCTTGCTGACAATCTTGAAAGGTCCCACGTATCTAGGGGCAAGCTTCCCTTTGATACCGAAGCGACGAGTACTTTTCATAGGAGAGACGCGGAGGTAAACATGATCTCCGATCTCGAAAGCCAAATCACGGTGCTCACTATCATAGTAGCTCTTCTGGCGGGATTGGGCTGCTTTGAGGTTATCACGAATGACTTTGCACATTTCTTCTGCCTCTGTGATTAAGTCATTACCCAAAAGCTGACGTTCACCGGTTTCAGACCAGTTGAGAGGGGTACGACACTTCCTGCCATACAGGATTTCAAAAGGGGCCTTGCCCGAACTTGCTTGAAAACTGTTGTTGTAGGAGAATTCAGTATAAGGAAGACAATCATCGCACTTCATGCCAAAGGAGATCACACAAGCCCTGAGCATATCTTCAAGAATCTGGTTGACACGCTCAACTTGACCGCTTGTTTGAGGATGGAAAGCTATGCTGAAGCGGATGTTGGTGCCCATGGCCTTCTGAAAAGAATCCCAAAATTTCGAGGTAAAGATGCTGCCACGGTCTGAAGAGATCACTTGAGGAATACCGTGCAGAGAGACAATACGAGAGGTATAGAGTTCCGCCAATTGAGCTGCAGTGATCGACTCTTTGATAGGCAGAAAGTGAGCCACTTTGGTGAGTTTGTTGATGACAACGAATATAGCAACATTGCCACGCTTGGACTTTGGAAACCCAGTCACGAAGTCCATCTCAATGTGGTCAAACTTCAATTCTGGAATGGAAAGAGGTTGGAGGAGACCAGCTGGCCTTTGGTGTTCTACCTTCACTCTTCTGCAGACATCACATTCATTCAGGAATTGAGCGATCTCACGCTTCATTCGAGTCCACCAATAAGCTTGCTTGAGGTCCTGATACATCTTCGTGCTCCCAGGGTGGATGGAGAGGAGAGAATTGTGAGCCTCATTCATGATCACTTTACGGAGGTCACCTTTGGGCACAACAATACGATCCTCGAAGAAGAGAGTGTCCTTGTCATCAAGGCGGTAGCACTTGTACTTGGACTGACTCTTGGCAATCCAAATCTTCACCTTTTTCACCATAGCATCAAGAAGCTGGGCTTGGCAAATCTGGTCTTCTAAGGTAGGAGAGACTTGAAGGTTAGCGAGGAAACCTTGAGGAACAACTTGCAGGTTAAGCTTGCGGAAAGCTTCACAAAGCTCGGGTTGATAAGGCTTGAGAATAAGACTGTTGCAGTAAGCCTTCCTGCTCAAAGCGCCAGCAATCACATTGGCCTTGCCTGGAGTATACTCGATACTCGGATTATACTCTTGAATCATTTCGACCCATCGAGTTTGCCTGAGGTTGAGATTAGGCTGAGTGAAGATGTACTTGAGACTCTTGTGATTAGTGAAAATGTCCACTTTTCTTCCCAATAGAAGATGTCTCCAAGTCAAAAGAGCATGCACAACTGCCGCCAACTCGAGATCATGAGTGGGGTAGTTCTTCTCATTAGGCTTCAACTGGCGAGATGTATTAGCAACAACTTTCTTCTCTTGCATCAAAACTGCGCCAAGACCTTGGAGAGAGGCATCACAAAAGACCTCGTACGGCTTGGATTCATCAGGCGGAGTCAGAACTAGAGCAGTGATCAATTTCTCTTTCAAAGTGTTGAAAGCAATATCACACTCCGGAGACCAAACGTACATGACGTGCTTCTGAAGAAGATTAGAGAGAGGCTTCGCGATCTTAGAAAAGTTTTCAACGAATCTTCAGCAATAGCTTGCGAGACCGAGAAATCTGCGGAGTTTCTTCATATTCTGAGGAGGTTCCCAATTCACAATTGCAGACACCTTCTCAGGATTCACGGCAATGCCCTTGGCAGAGATGATATGACCAAGATAAAGAACCTCATCAAGCCAAAATTCACACTTGGAGAACTTGGCATAAAACTGATGTTCCCTGAGCTTATCGAGAACCAAACGCAAGTGCTTGGCATGATCTTCCTTGTTCTTCGAGAAAACCAGAATGTCGTCGAGATAGACCAAAACGAAGTCATTGGTGTAGGCGTTGAAGATGAAGTTCATCATGCGAGAGAACGTCGGAGGAGCGTTGGCAAGGCCAAAAGACATGACAGTGTATTCATATGAACCAAAGCTTATTCTGAATGCCGTCTTGGGAATATCTTCTTCATGAATGCGAATCTGGTGATAACCCATACGGAGATCAAGCTTGGAGAATACTTGGGCACCTTTGAGTTGTTCGAACAGCTCATTGATGTTGGGAAGTGGGTATTTGTTCTTGATGGTCTTCTTGTTCACTGGACGGTAATCAACACAAAGTCGGTCCGTTCCATCCTTCTTCTTCACAAAAAGAACACCACAACCCCATGGAGAAGAACTAGGCCGGATAAGACCCATTTTCTCTTGCATATCGAGTTGCTTCTTCAGCTCCTTCAACTCTTCAGGACCGAGCTTGTAAGGACGTTTGCACACAGGTTCCGTGCCAGGCTCAAGATCAATAACGAATTCAACTGGCCGGTGCGGAGGCATTCCTGGAAGCTCTTCTGGAAAGACGTCTTGATATTCGCAAACGACTGGAATTTGAGAGATGGCATCCAATTCACCCTTCTCATTGAGAGAAAACAGAGGGATGGTATTATCCCGAGCGGCAAAGACAATTACATCCTCAGATGAATGAGTCAATTGAATCTGCCTGGCTGCACAATCAAGATGAGCCTTGTGCTTAGAAAGCCAATCCATCCCGAGAATAAGATCAATATCCGAGTTACCAAGAACCATTGGAGAAGCCAGAAACTTGAAATCACCCATCATGATAGAAATATCCGGAATCTCATGATTAGCAAGCAAACAATTACCCGGAGAGACAACCGCTAACGATTTATGCATAACTTGGGAAGTCAACTCATGCTTAGATGCAAAAGGTTTCGAGATGAAACAATGCGATGCACCAGTGTCAAAAAGAACTTTTGCAGGGACATCGTTAACAGGAAGGTTACCCATAATCACATTTGACGAGTCCTCTGCCTGAGCTGCATTCATCAAATTGACCTTGGAATGCTTGGGGTTATGCTTGACCACAGCTGTACTTGCCGATCTGACAGGAGGAGGAGGAGGAGGAAGACGCCTCTGGTTGAGACACTTGTTGGCATAGTGACCCTTCTGTTGGCACTTGTTGCACGTGACCTCTGAAAGCGGATGGTGATACGGAGCACTCGATCTTGGAGCTTGAGACAAAGTCTTGTTCTGAAAGCCAGGGTTGGGTGGGTGGGAAGAACCACTGCCACCTTTGCTCTTCTACTGAAATGGCTGATGGAACGGAGGAGGAGGAAGCCAAAACTTCTGCTCCTTGGCCACTTGAGTAGAGGAAGAAGGAGTAACATCTCTGACTCGCTTCTTGGAAGCATCACACATCAACTGAGCAGCCTCTTGCTTCAGTGCCATGTTGTAGGACTCATCGTATCTCAAGGGCTCGAAGAGAACAAGAGCGAGCTGAATTTCTTCTCTGAGACCACCCCTGAACTGGTATATTATGCTCTTCTCATCGGGCACGTCTTGCTTGGCAAAGCGGGCGAGATTCTGGAACAACTTGTTATAGTCATAGACAGACAAAGAGCCTTGCTTCAGATTGCGGAATTCCTCACGCTTGCTTTCAACCACGCTCTACGGAATATGATGAGCTCGGAAATCTCGACGGAAATCATCCCAAGTGATAACACGTCCACCTCTGGAGTCCTTGTACTGCTGGAACCATTCTGCAGCTTAATCTTTGAGTTGGAAGGAAGCGACGTTACTGCACTCGAAATGCTTACACAGATCCACAAGCCAATCGTCAGCATCGGTTGCCTCAACACAATTGCTGAAAGTCTTTGGCCCGTTAGCAAGGAACTGGTTGAGTGTAGCAAAGTGACTCTGATTGCTGCCTTGATTCCCATGACTGCCTTGATTGCGCTCTTGGAGAATTTGCATGATCAGCTGTGTGTTTGCATTGGTTGCGGCCATCACAGCTTGCCATGCCTCTGGAGGAGGTGGGGGTGGTGGCGGATCAGGATTCGGAGTCGTGCGCATTGGAGGAGCCATCCTAAAGAGGTTGACCACCATTAGCACATTGACAGATAAATATTGAAGCTGAATCCAACGGAATGAAGATTGCAACATATAGTCTTCACATCCGAACAAAATGAACGAATGCATTCCTCTTAAAATGGTCACATATCCCTAATGAGAAACCACGTAGAATTAAGGTAGAGAAATAAATCAACAAGGCACGGATCAAGAACGAATAATCGGTAAGAAATCCCAATCTCAAACCAATATCCGTGGAAGAAAAAACTAGAGCTACTAGAATTCCCACCTATGAAACTCCCGAACATTTCCGGTTATGCAATCAGTAGTTGGGGATACAGGGGAAGCATAATATCTCACCCAAACTAGCAATTCCTACATCCAGCTGTATCCATCCTTCAACACATAACCAAGAAACCTTCGGAAACCATCTACCTCAACCTTCGAAAAGCATCCGTTATACAAGTTATGGCGATACTCCCGAACTCCCGCCCCAGTACAGGGTGGCGTCGAGGTTATCTCACCAACGAACTGCATAAAAGAGATTTTCGTTGTCGGCGTACTAGACTCAGGTATTCCAGAACTGTAACAATAAAATTATGATGACAACACCTCAGAGCTCAACTCCCCGGGACACTTCCACTAAACCCCTGACAGGAGGCACCAAGTCAATCTTCTCATCATAAAACCATCGGAACGATTCCAAGATACCCGCGTGATCCTAAATTTTTATTAGTGAAATTTGAGAAGAGAAGAGTCAAAACTCTACGTCAGGATGCCTTACCAGAGCGATGAGGAGACTGGGAAGTAAAAAGAATTCCTAAACTCTCCGATATATAATTCCTAAATGACTCAAAACATTTTTCTAGACACAACTCGTCCGCTAATAACGATCAAGCAATGGGGCTCCTAAGGTCGGGGAAGGCTTAGATTACCAACTTGTAACACCCTCGATGCGACTATAGCTCCCACGTGTCGAGGCACGACTTAGAGACATAATCGCAATGAAGGCATATGTCGCAAGTTAGGCAATCTTCACAACATCCCATGTAATATGAATAATAAAGGGGAGATAACATAGTTGGCTTACACTCGCCACGTCAATCAAGTACATAAATAACATTACACCATCCAAACACTCATGGCCCGACTACGGCGCCAAAATCAAAGAGAACCCAACATGCGACACGGTCCCAATCACCCCCAACTGGGCACCACTACTGATCATCGGGAAAGGAAACATAGTATCGTTGAGAGTCTTTGTCGAACTCCCACTTGAGCTCACAAGTGTCTCCTGGAGCGGAATCATCAGGCCCTGCATCTGGTGTAATAGTAATCTGTGAGCCACAGGGACTTAGCAATCTCGCACCATCGCGATCAAGACTATTTGAGCTTATAGGTAAGGCAAGGTAAAATATGAGTGGAGCTGCAGCAAGCGACTAGCTAGTGTGGTGGCTAACTTATTCGCAAAAGAGAGCGAGAAGAGGAGGCAAAGCACGAGCAAGAAGCTAGGGAACAACCTGCGCAAACATTACTCCAACATCGTGTCCACTTCCCGGACTCCGCCGAGAAGAGGCCATCACGGCAAAACACTCAGTTGATTCATTTTAATTAAGTTAAGGTTCAAGTTATCTACGACCGAACATTAAAAAATTCCCATCTGCCCATAACTGCGGGCACGGCTTTCTAAAGTTCAATCCCTGCAGGGGAGTCCCAACTTAGCCCATGACAAGCTCTCACGGTCAATGAAGGAATAGACCTCCTCCCAAGACGTTCCAATCAGACTCGGTATCTCGGTAATTCAAGACACTTCGACAGGTTAAAACAAGACCAGCAACACCGCCCGAATGTGCTGACAAATCCCGATAGGAGCTGCACATATCTCTTTCTCAGGGCACACCCAGATAAGCAATCCGTACAACTAAAACCAGCCCTCGAGTTTCCCCGAGGTGGTGCTGCAAGGGGCTCTAGTTTGGACCAACACTCAGAGGAGCACTGGCCCGGG
>NC_041384.1:353583762-353585974 GCF_002162155.2 Triticum dicoccoides | reverse complement strand
AGAACCCAAGGGAAAGAAAAGGCTAGGTGGCAAAAGGTAAAACCAAGGTTGGGCATTGCTGGAAAAGCTTTAATCAAGGCGAAATATCAAGGGGTTCCCATTATAACCCAACCGCGTAAGGAACGCAAAATCCGGGAACATAACACCGATATGACGGAAACTAGGGCGGCAAGAGTGGAACAAAACACTAGGCGAGAGGCCGAGCCTTCCACCCTTTACCAAGTATATAGATGCATTAAGATAACATAGCAATATAGTGATATCCCAACAAGTAAATAAAAGATGTTCCAACAAGGAACGACCTCCAATCTTCACCTTCAACTAGCAACGCTATAAGAGGGGCTGAGCAAAGCGGTACATAGCCAATCAAAGGTTTACTAGGACAATGGTGGGTTAGAGGTTTGACATGGCAATTTGGGAGGCTTTCAAGCAAGAGTTAGGCATCGTAGCATTGCATAGCAAAAGAGCGAGCAAACTAGCATAGCAAAGATAGTAGTGATTTCGAGGGTATGATCATCTTGCCTGCACAGTTGTCAGAGTTGACTGGATCCTCAAAAGCAAACTCAACGGGCTCCTCGTTAGCGAACTCGTCTCCCGGCTCTACCCAAACAAGATAAACAAGCAACAAGGATACAATCAACCACGTGCAAGGATCAAACAAGACGATGCAACGATGATATGCTATGCGGGATGCGATGCAGGATGCAAAATGCAAGATATGACAGGAAATGCATGAACCCGGCCTCAACATGGAATTCCAAGGGTGCCACTGGAAAGATGAGATGAAATCGCTTGAAAACGATACAAAGAACGCCGGAAACGGAGTTACAGTTTGGAAATGGCAAGCGATTCAAAAATGAAACCGGTCTGCGATTTACAGCAAGTAGGCATCTAAATGCAATGAAATGAACATGCTACAACACCCAAACATGACAACAAAATACATGGCAGGGATGCACACAATATGCTTAACAAAAGTCTAGCACTGAGCTACGGCCAAATCATCCATTAGGAGGTTCAAACAAGCATGGCAAAAACGCAACTGGTAAAACAGATCTCAGACTTAGTGAAATTAACACTTTTATGGAATTTCAGATCATATAGCCCTCTTCGGGGCAACAAAACGACACGCTACAGGACCTGAACATGACAAAGAAAGACATGGCATGGAGCTACTCAACAAGCTTAACAAAAGTCCCTTAGTGACCTTGAGCCAAAAGGTATCACAAAATATACTAACAAGCACACGAACATAGCAAAAACATAATCAGTTTTCAGACTTAGTGAAAACTGGGACATGCTGAAACATAACTCTCGAAGGCATGTTTACGAGCTCGATGCACTCACTACGGTGCAAGTCATGGCAAGACAAGCATACACCCATAAATAAGGCACAAAATACAAGCTATACATGGCAAGAACAATGGCATAGCATGCACGGATCAACTACAATAACAACGGCAAAATCGCAAACAAGTTGACGATCTGCCCAGATTCACAACGAAGCAAAAGTAGAGCTCGATTGACTCAAGCTAGGTGCTCCATAATTGCAAAAAAGACATGGATGGATAGAGCACTACAATATTAACAAAACTCCCTTAGTGATCATCCTCAAAAGAGGCACGGATCACTAGGAAACAACAAGAACATATGGCATCATGAACTAAACACACCCAGGACTTAGTGAAATCACTAAGTCCCTGAAAATAGAATTAGCAAGTGCACCACTTTGCAAGGTTGCACAAGTCACCACACACATCCTAAAAAAACATGGGTTGCACCTCTGGATAGATGACAAAACCCTTAACAAAATATATGAAGAACTCACGGGCATATCATGCACACATTAATCATGGCAAAAATGACAAAAGTGCTAAACGGAGTAACAGATCTGACAATTAACTCAAGTAGCCCTCTTCTAACAGCATTTCGGGAATCAAGATAAACTCCAATGAAAATGATGCAATGGAATGAAATGAGGTACTCTCTGAGGTGAACAATTTGATATGCTATATGCCCAAATTGGAGCTACGGATGCAAGGTTACGGGGCCGCGAACATGAGCATATGAACTAAAAATATCCGGGACTTAGTGAAAAAAAACTACCCCAGATCTGGATCTAGGGTTTACTGTTCACGGCACGGAACCCGAGGACGGCGGCGGGGCTCGCCGGGGAAGTCGAGGACGGCGGCGGCCGGGGTTGGGGACGCCA
>NC_041384.1:353576194-353583321 GCF_002162155.2 Triticum dicoccoides | reverse complement strand
GCGGCGGCGGCGTGTGGAGGAGGGCGGCGGCTCGGGGCGCGGCCCGGGAGGCGGCGCGGGAGGGCCGACCTCGGGCCTCTGCGGGCCACGGTGGCGGCGGGCGCCGGGCGCCACGTGGCGCGTCCTGGGTGGGCGGCGGTGGCGTCGGACCTGGGTTTTTTAGGGTTAGGGACGAGGGGGATCCGGAATTTGGAATGGGGGGTGTTTATATAGGCATAGAGGGAGCTAGGAGAGTCCAAATGAGATGCGGTTTTCGGCCACGCGATCGTGATCGAACGCTCTAGGACATGGAGCAGAGTTTGGTGGGTTTTGGGCCAAAATGGAGGGGTTTTGGGCTGCAACACACACGAGGCCTTTTTGGTCCCTCAGTTAACCATTGGAGTATCAAACGAAGTCCAAATGGTACGAAACTTGACAGGCGGTCTACCGGTAGTAAACCAAGGCCGCTTGGCAAGTCTCGGTCCAATCCGGAAATGTTTAATCCCCACACACGAAAGAAAGCTAGAAATGACCACCGGAGGAGAACGAAGCGCCGGAATGCAAAACGGACAACGGGGAAAATGCTCGAATGCATGAGATGAACACGTATGCAAATGCAATGCACATGATGACATGATATGAGATGCGTGACAACGAGAAGAACACACAGAGACAAAACCCGAACCCGAGGAAATAAAATAACTTAACGCCGGAAACGGCAAGAGTAGGAGTACAAATTGGGGAAGTTACATCCGCGGTGTTACAACACTCCACCACTACGAAAGGATCTCGTCCCGAGATCTAGGACTGAAAGAACGCCGGGTACTCAGAACGGAGGTGATCCTCGCATTCCTAGGTAGCTTCACGGTCGGAATGGTGTGACCACTTGACCTTGAGAAATTTGATTGACTTGTTGCGAGTCTTGCGTTCAGTCTCTTCAAGAATAGCAACTGGGTGCTCACGATAAGAGAGATCTTCTTGGAGCTCAATGTCCTCGAAGTTGACGGTGCGGTCAGGAGTCTTGAAGCACTTTCGAAGCTGAGAGACAAGAAACACGTCATGAACATTTGCAAAATTTGAAGGAAGCTCGAGTTGATAGGCGAGGTCGCCTCTCTTGCTGACAATCTTGAAAGGTCCCACGTATCTAGGGGCAAGCTTCCCTTTGATACCGAAGCGACGAGTACTTTTCATAGGAGAGACGCGGAGGTAAACATGATCTCCGATCTCGAAAGCCAAATCACGGTGCTCACTATCATAGTAGCTCTTCTGGCGGGATTGGGCTGCTTTGAGGTTATCACGAATGACTTTGCACATTTCTTCTGCCTCTGTGATTAAGTCATTACCGAAAAGCTGACGTTCACCGGTTTCAGACCAGTTGAGAGGGGTACGACACTTCCTGCCATACAGGATTTCAAAAGGGGCCTTGCCCGAACTTGCTTGAAAACTGTTGTTGTAGGAGAATTCAGTATAAGGAAGACAATCATCGCACTTCATGCCAAAGGAGATCACACAAGCCCTGAGCATATCTTCAAGAATCTGGTTGACACGCTCAACTTGACCGCTTGTTTGAGGATGGAAAGCTATGCTGAAGCGGATGTTGGTGCCCATGGCCTTCTGAAAAGAATCCCAAAATTTCGAGGTAAAGATGCTGCCACGGTCTGAAGAGATCACTTGAGGAATACCGTGCAGAGAGACAATACGAGAGGTATAGAGTTCCGCCAATTGAGCTGCAGTGATCGACTCTTTGATAGGCAGAAAGTGAGCCACTTTGGTGAGTTTGTTGATGACAACGAATATAGCAACATTGCCACGCTTGGACTTTGGAAACCCAGTCACGAAGTCCATCTCAATGTGGTCAAACTTCAATTCTGGAATGGAAAGAGGTTGGAGGAGACCAGCTGGCCTTTGGTGTTCTACCTTCACTCTTCTGCAGACATCACATTCATTCAGGAATTGAGCGATCTCACGCTTCATTCGAGTCCACCAATAAGCTTGCTTGAGGTCCTGATACATCTTCGTGCTCCCAGGGTGGATGGAGAGGAGAGAATTGTGAGCCTCATTCATGATCACTTTACGGAGGTCACCTTTGGGCACAACAATACGATCCTCGAAGAAGAGAGTGTCCTTGTCATCAAGGCGGTAGCACTTGTACTTGGACTGACTCTTGGCAATCCAAATCTTCACCTTTTTCACCATAGCATCAAGAAGCTGGGCTTGGCAAATCTGGTCTTCTAAGGTAGGAGAGACTTGAAGGTTAGCGAGGAAACCTTGAGGAACAACTTGCAGGTTAAGCTTGCGGAAAGCTTCACAAAGCTCGGGTTGATAAGGCTTGAGAATAAGACTGTTGCAGTAAGCCTTCCTGCTCAAAGCGCCAGCAATCACATTGGCCTTGCCTGGAGTATACTCGATACTCGGATTATACTCTTGAATCATTTCGACCCATCGAGTTTGCCTGAGGTTGAGATTAGGCTGAGTGAAGATGTACTTGAGACTCTTGTGATTAGTGAAAATGTCCACTTTTCTTCCCAATAGAAGATGTCTCCAAGTCAAAAGAGCATGCACAACTGCCGCCAACTCGAGATCATGAGTGGGGTAGTTCTTCTCATTAGGCTTCAACTGGCGAGATGTATAAGCAACAACTTTCTTCTCTTGCATCAAAACTGCGCCAAGACCTTGGAGAGAGGCATCACAAAAGACCTCGTACGGCTTGGATTCATCAGGCGGAGTCAGAACTGGAGCAGTGATCAATTTCTCTTTCAAAGTGCTGAAAGCAATATCACACTCCGGAGACCAAACGTACTTGACGTGCTTCTGGAGAAGATTAGAGAGAGGCTTCGCGATCTTAGAAAAGTTTTCAACGAATCTTCGGCAATAGCTTGCGAGACCGAGAAAACTGCGGAGTTTCTTCATATTCTAAGGAGGTTCCCAATTCACAATTGCAGACACCTTCTTAGGATTCATGGCAATGCCCTTGGCAGAGATGATATGACCAAGATAAAGAACCTCATCAAGCCAAAATTCACACTTGGAGAACTTGGCATAGAGCTGATGTTCCCTGAGCTTATCGAGAACCAAACGCAAGTGCTTGGCATGATCTTCCTTGTTCTTCGAGAAAACTAGAATGTCGTCGAGATAGACCAAAACGAAGTCATTGGTGTAGGCGTTGAAGATGAAGTTCATCATGCGAGAGAACGTCGGAGGAGCGTTGGCAAGGCCAAAAGACATGACAGTGTATTCATATGAACCAAAGCTTGTCTTCTTCACGAATGCGAATCTGGTGATAAGCCATACGGAGATCAAGCTTGGAGAATACTTGGGCACCTTTGAGTTGTTCGAACAGCTCATTGATGTTGCGAAGTGGGTATTTGTTCTTGATGGTCTTCTTGTTCACCGGACGGTAATCAACACAAAGTCGGTCCGTTCCATCCTTCTTCTTCACAAAAAGAACACCACAACCCCACGGAGAAGAACTAGGCCGGATAAGACCCATTTTCTCTTGCATATCGAGTTGCTTCTTCAGCTCCTTCAACTCTTCAGGACCGAGCTTGTAAGGACATTTGCACACAGGTTCCGTGCCAGGCTCAAGATCAATAACGAATTCAACTGGCCGGTGCGGAGGCATTCCTGGAAGCTCTTCTGGAAAGACGTCTTGATATTCACAAACGATTGGAATTTGAGAGATGGCATCCAATTCACCCTTCTCATTGAGAGAAAACAGAGGGATGGTATTATCCCGAGCGGCAAAGACAATTACAAATTACATCCTCAGATGAATGAGTCAATTGAATCTGCCTGGCTGCACAATCAAGCTGAGCCTTGTGCTTAGAAAGCCAATCCATCCCGAGAATAAGATCAATATCCGAGTTACCAAGAACCATTGGAGAAGCCAGAAACTTGAAATCACCCATCATGATAGAAATATCCGGAATCTCGTGATTAGCAAGCAAACATTTACCCGGAGAGACAACCGCTAACGGTTTATGCATAACTTGGGAAGTCAACTCATGCTTAGATGCAAAAGGTTTCGAGATGAAACAATGCGATGCACCAGTGTCAAAAAGAACTTTTGCAGGGACATCGTTAACAGGAAGGTTACCCATAATCACATCTGACGAGTCCTCTGCCTGAGCTGCATTCATCAAATTTTCCTTGGCATGCTTGGGGTTATGCTTGACCACAGCTGTACTTGCCGATCTGACTGGAGGAGGAGGAGGAAGACGCCTCTGGTTGAGACACTTGTTGGCATAGTGACCCTTCTGTTGGCACTTGTTGCATGTGACCTCTGAAAGCGGACGGTGATACGGAGCACTCGATCTTGGAGCTTGAGACAAAGTCTTGTTCTGAAAGCCAGGGTTGGGTGGGTGGGAAGAACCACTGCCACCTTTGCTCTTCTGCTGAAACGGCTGACGGAACGGAGGAGGAAGCCAAAACTTCTGCTGCTTGGCCACTTGAGTAGAGGAAGAAGGAGTAACATCTCTGACTCGCTTCTTGGAAGCATCACACCTCAACTGAGCAGCCTCTTGCTTCAGTGCCATGTTGTAGAACTCATCGTATCTCAAGGGCTCGAAGAGAACAAGAGCGAGCTGAATTTCTTCTCTGAGACCACCCCTGAACTGGTATATCATGCTCTTCTCATCGGGCACGTCTTGCTTGGCAAAGCGGGCGAGCTTTTGGAACAACTTGTTGTAGTCATAGACAGACAAAGAGCCTTGCTTCAGATTGCGGAATTCCTCACGCTTGCTTTCAACCATGCTCTGCGGAATATGATGAGCTCGGAAATCTCGACGGAAATCATCCCAAGTGATAACACGTCCACCTCTGGAGTCCTTGTACTGCTGGAACCATTCTGCAGCTTGATCTTTGAGTTGGAAGGAAGCGAACTTGACAAAGTACTCAGGCCTGACGTTACTGCACTCAAAATGCTTACACATATCCACAAGCCAATCGTCAGCATCGGTTGCCTCAACACAATTGCTGAAAGTCTTTGGCCCGTTAGCAAGGAACTGGTTGAGTGTAGCAAAGTGACTCTGATTGCTGCCTTGATTCCCATGACTGCCTTGATTGCGCTCTTGGAGAATTTGCATGATCAGCTGTGTGTTTGCATTGGTTGCGGCCATCACAGCTTGCCATGCCTCTGGAGGAGGTGGGGGTGGTGGCGGATCAGGATTCAGAGTCGTGCACGTTGGAGGGGCCATCCTAAAGAGGTTGACCACCATTAGCACATTGACAGATAAATATTGAAGCTGAATCCAACGGAATGAAGATTGCAACATATAGTCTTCACATCCGAACAAAATGAACGAATGCATTCCTCTTAAAATGGTCACATATCCATAATGAGAAACCAAGTAGAATTAAGGTAGAGAAATAAATCAACAAGGTACGGATCAAGAACGAATAATCGGTAAGAAATCCCAATCTCAAACCAATATCCATGAAAGAAAAAACTAGAGCTACTAGAATTCCCACCTATGAAACTCCCGAACATTTCCGGTTATGCAATCAGTAGTTGGGGATACAGGGGAAGCATAATATCTCACCCAAACTAGCAATTCCTACATCCAGCTGTATCCATCCTTCAACACATAACCAAGAAACCTTCGGAAACCATCTACCTCAACCTTCGAAAAGCATCTGTTATACAAGTTATGGCGATACTCCCGAACTCCCGCCCCAGTACTGGGTGGCGTCGAGGTTATCTCACCAATTAACTGCATAAAAGAGATTTTCGATGTCGGCGTACTAGACTCAGGTATTCCAGAACTGTAACAATAAAATTATGATGACAACACCTCATAGCTCAACTCCCCGGGACACTTCCACTAAACCCCTGACAGGAGGCACCAAGTCAATCTTCTCATCATAAAACCATCAGAACGATTCCAAGATACCCGCGTGATCCTAAATTTTTTTTTAGTGAAATTTGAGAAGAGAAGAGTCAAAACTCTACGTCAGGATGCCTTACCAGAGCGATGAGGAGACTGGGAAGTAAAAAGAATTCCTAAACTCTCCGATATATAATTCGTAAATAACTCAAAACATTTTTCTAGACACAACTTGTCCGCTAATAACGATCAAGCAATGGGGCTCCTAAGGTCGGGGAAGGCTCTGATTACCAACTTATAACACCCTCGGTGCGACTATAGCTCCCACGTGTCAAGGCACGACTTAGAGGCATAATCGCATTGAAGGCATATGTCGCAAGTTAGACAATCTTCACAACATCCCATGTAATATGAATAATAAAGGGGAGATAACATAGTTGGCTTACACTCGCCACGTCAATCAAGTACATAAATAACATTACACCATCCAAACACTCATGGCCCGACTATGGCGCCAAAATTAAAGAGAACCCAACATGCGACACGGTCCCAATCACCCCCAACTGGGCACCACTACTGATCATCGGGAAAGGAAACATAGTATCGTTGAGAGTCTTCGTCGAACTCCCACTTGAGCTCACAAGCGTCTCCTGGAGCGGAATCATCAGGCCCTGCATCTGGTGTAATAGTAATCTGTGAGCCATAGGGACTTAGCAATCTCGCACCGTCGCGATCAAGACTATTTGAGCTTATAGGTAAGGCAAGGTAAAATATGAGTGGAGCTGCAGCAAGCGACTAGCTAGTGTGGTGGCTAACTTATTCGCAAAAGAGAGCGAGAAGAGGAGGCAAAGCACGAGCGAGAAGCTAGAGAACAACCTGTGCAAACATTACTCCAACACTGTGTCCACTTCCCGGACTCCGCCGAGAAGAGGCCATCACGGCAACACACTCAGTTGATTCATTTTAATTAAGTTAAGGTTCAAGTTATCTACAACCGAACATTAACAAATTCCCATCTGCCCATAACCGCGGGCACGGCTTTCGAAAGTTCAATCCCTGCAGGGGAGTCCCAACTTAGCCCATGACAAGCTCTCACGGTCAACGAAGGAATAGACCTCCTCCCAAGATGTTCCAATCAGACTCGGTATCTCGGTAATTCAAGACACTTCAATAGGTTAAAACAAGACCAGCAACACCGCCCGAATGTGCCGACAAATCCCGATAGGAGCTACACATATCTCTTTCTCAGGGCACACTCAGATAAGCAATCCGTACAACTAAAACCAGCCCTCGAGTTTCCCCGAGGTGGCGCTGCAAGGGGCT
>NC_041384.1:353573709-353575991 GCF_002162155.2 Triticum dicoccoides | reverse complement strand
TAAAATATGATGACCCTTGAGTCTGCAGAACCCAAGGGAAAGAAAAGGCTAGGTGGCAAAAGGTAAAACCAAGGTTGAGCATTGCTGGAAAAGCTTTAATCAAGGCGAAATATCAAGGGGTTCCCATTATAACCCAACCGCGTAAGGAACGCAAAATCCGGGAACATAACACCGATATGATGGAAACTAGGGCGGCAAGAGTGGAACAAAACACTAGGAGAGAGGCCGAGCCTTCCACCCTTTACCAAGTATATAGATGCATTAAGATAACATAGCAATAGGGTGATATCCCAACAAGTAAATAAAAGATATTCCTACAAGGAACGGCCTCCAATCTTCACCTGCAACTAGCAACGCTATAAGAGGGGCTGAGCAAAGCGGTACATAGCCAATCAAAGGTTTGCTAGGACAATGGTGGGTTAGAGGTTTGACATGGCAATTTGGGAGGCTTTCAAGCAAGAGGTAGGCATCGTAGCATTGGCATAGCAAAAGAGCGAGCAAACTAGCATAGCAAAGATAGTAGTGATTTCGAGGGTATGATCATCTTGCCTGCACAGTTGTCAGAGTTGACTGGATCCTCAAAAGCAAACTCAACGGGCTCCTCGTTAGCGAACTCGTCTCCCAGCTCTACCCAAACAATACAAACAAGCAACAAGGATACAATCAACCACGTGCAAGGATCAAACAAGACGATGCAACGATGATATGCTATGCGGGATGCGATGCGGGATGCAAAATGCAAGATAAGATAGGAAATGCATGAACCTGGCCTCAACTTGGAATTCCAAGGGTGCCACTGGAAAGATGAGATGAAATCGCTTGAAAACGATATAAAGAACGCCGGAAACGGAGTTACGGTTTGGAAATGGCAAGCGATTCAAAAATGACACCGGTCTGCGATTTACAACAAGTAGGCATCTAAATGCAATGAAATGAACATGCTACAGCACCCAAACATGACAACAAAATACATGGCAGGGATGCACACAATATCCTTAACAAAAATCTAGCACTGAGCTACGGCCAAATCATCCATTAGGAGGTTCAAACAAGCATGGCAAAAACGCAAATGGTAAAACAGATCTCAGACTCAGTGAAATTAACACTTGTATGGAATTTCAGATCATATATCCCTCTTCGGAGCATCAAAACCACATGCTACAGGACCTGAACATGACAAAGAAAGACATGGCATGGAGCTACTCAACAAGCTTAACAAAAGTCCCTTAGTGACCTTGAGCCAAAAGGGATCACAAAATATACTAACAAGCACACGAACATAGCAAAAACATAATCAGTTTTCAAACTTACTGAAAACTGGGACATGCTGAAACATAACTCTCGAAGGCATGTTTACGAGCTCGATGCACTCACTACGGTGCAAATCATGGCAATACAATCATACACCCATAAAGAAGGCACAAAATACAAGCTATACATGGCAAGAACAATGGCATAGCATGCACGGATCAACTACAATAACATCAGCAAAATCGCAAACAAGTTGACGATCCGCCCAGATTCACAACGAAGCAAAAGTAGAGCTCGATTGACTCAAGCTAGGTGCTCCATAATTGCAAAAAAAGACATGGATGGATAGAGCACTACAATATTAACAAAACTCCCTTACTGATCATCCTCAAAAGAGGCACGGATCACTAGGAAACAACAAGAACATATGGCATCATGAACTAAACAAACCCAGGACTTAGTGAAATCACTAAGTCCCTGAAAATAGAATTAGCAAGTGCACCACTTTTCAAGCTTGCACAAGTCACCACACACATCCTAAAAAAACATGGGTTGCACCTCTGGATAGATGACAAAACCCTTAACAAAACATATGAAGAACTCACGGGCATATCATGCACACATTAATCATGGCAAAAATGACAAAAGTGCTAAACGGAGTAACAGATCTGACAATTAACTCAAGTAGCCCTCTTCTAACAGCATTTCAGGCATCAAGATAAACTCCAATGAAAATGATGCAATGGAATGAAATGATGTACTCTCTGAGGTGAACAATTTGATATGCTATATGCCCAAATCAGAGCTACGGATGCAAAGTTACGGGGCCGCGAACATGAGCATATGAAGTAAAAATATCTGGGACTTAGTGAAAAAAAAACTACCCCAGATCTGGATCTAGGGTTTACTGTTCACGGCACGGAACCCGAGGACGGCGGCGGGGCTCGCCGGGGTAGTCGAGGACGGCGGCGGCCGGGGTTGGGGACGCCGGATCCGGCGAGGTCGCCGGTGGCCGGGCCAGAGCTGGGGCC
>NC_041384.1:353566169-353573291 GCF_002162155.2 Triticum dicoccoides | reverse complement strand
GGAGGCGGCGCGGGAGGGCCGACCTTGGGCCTCTGCGGGCCGCGGCGGTGGCGGGCGTCGGGAACCACGTGGCGCGTCCTGGGTGGGCGGCGGTGGCGGCGGACCTGGGTTTTTTAGGGTTAGGGATGAGGGGGATCCGGAATTTGGAATGGGGGGTGTTTATATAGGCATAGAGGGAGCTAGGAGAGTCCAAATGAGATGCGGTTTTCGGCCACGCGATCGTGATTGAACGCTCTAGGACATGGAGCAGAGTTTGGTGGATTTTGCGCCAAAATGGAGGGGTGTTGGGCTGCAACACACACGAGGCCTTTTTGGTCCCTCGGTTAACCGTTGGAGTATCAAACGAAGTCCAAATGGTACGAAACTTGACACGCGGTCTACCGGTAGTAAACCAAGGCCGCTTGGCAAGTCTCGGTCCAATCCTGAAATGTTTAATCGCCACACACGAAAGAAAGCTAGAAATGACCACCGGAGGAGAACGAAGTGTCAGAATGCAAAACGGACAACGGGGAAAATGCTCGAATGCATGAGATGAACACGTATGCAAATGCAATGCACATGACGACATGATATGAGATGCATGACAACGACAACAACACACGGAGACAAAACCCGAACCCGAGGAAATAAAATAACTTAACGCCGGAAACAGCAAGAGTAGGAGTACAAATTGGGGAAGTTACATCCGGGGTGTTACAACACTCCACCACTACGAAAGGATCTCGTCCCGAGATCTAGGACTGAAAGAACGCCGGGTACTCAGAACGGAGGTGATCCTCGCATTTCCAGGTAGCTTCACGGTCAGAATGGTGTGACCACTTGACTTTGAGAAATTTGATTGACTTGTTGTGAGTCTTGCGTTCAGTCTCTTCAAGAATAGCAACTAGGTGCTCACGATAAGAGAGATCTTCTTGGAGCTCAATGTCCTCGAAGTTGATAGTGCTGTCAGGAGTCTTGAAGCACTTTCGAAGCTGAGAGACAAGAAACACGTCATGAACATTTGCAAAATTTGAAGGAAGCTCGAGTTGATAGGCGAGGTCGCCTCTCTTGCTGACAATCTTGAAAGGTCCCACGTATCTAGGGGCAAGCTTCCCTTTGATACCGAAGCGACGAGTACCTTTCATAGGAGAGACGCGGAGGTAAACATGATCTCCAATCTCGAAAGCCAAATCACGGTGCTTACTATCATAGTAGCTCTTCTGGCGGGATTGGGCTGCTTTGAGGTTATCACGAATGACTTTGCACATTTCTTCTGCCTCTGTGATTAAGTCATTACCCAAAAGCTGACGTTCACCGGTTTCAGACCAGTTAAGAGGGGTACGGCACTTCCTGCCATACAGGATTTCAAAAGGGGCCTTGCCCGAACTTGCTTGAAAATTGTTGTTGTAGGAGAATTCAGTATAAGGAAGACAATCCTCCCACTTCATGCCAAAGGAGATCACACAAGCCCTGAGCATATCTTCAAGAATCTGGTTGACACGCTCAACTTGACCGCTTGTTTAAGGATGGAAAGCTGTGCTGAAGCGGATGTTGGTGCCCATGGCCTTCTGAAAAGAATCCCAAAACTTCGAGGTAAAGATGCTTCCACGGTCTGAAGAGATCACTTGAGGAATACCGTGCAGAGAGACAATACGAGAGGTATAGAGTTCTGCCAATTGAGCTGCAGTGATCGACTCTTTGATAGGCAGAAAGTGAGCCACTTTGGTGAGTTTGTCGATGACAACGAATTTAGCATCATTGCCACGCTTGGACTTTGGAAACCCAGTCACGAAGTCCATCTCAATGTGGTCAAACTTCCATTCTGGAATGGCAAGAGGTTGGAGGAGACCAGCTGGCCTTTGGTGTTCTGCCTTCACTCTTCTGCAGACATCACATTCATTCACGAATTGAGCGATCTCACGCTTCATTCGAGTCCACCAATAAGCTTGCTTGAGGTCCTGATACATCTTCGTGCTCCCAGGGTGGATGGAGAGGAGAGAATTGTGAGCCTCGTTCATGATCACTTTACGGAGGTCACCTTTGGGCATAACAATACGATCCTCGAAGAAGAGAGTGTCCTTGTCATCAAGGCGGTAGCACTTGTACTTGGACTGACTCTTGGCAATCCCAATCTTCACCTTTTTCACCATAGCATCAAGAAGCTGGGCTTGGCGAATCTGGTCTTCTAAGTTAGGAGAGACTTGAAGGTTGGCGAGGAAACCTTGAGGAACAACTTGCAGGTTAAGCTTGCGGAAAGCTTCACAAAGCTCGGGTTGATAAGGCTTGAGAATAAGACTATTGCAGTAAGCCTTCTTGCTCAAAGCGTCAGCAATCACATTGGCCTTGCCTGGAGTATACTCGATACTCAGATTATACTCTTGAATCATTTTGACCCATCGAGTTTGCCTGAGATTGAGATTAGGCTGAGTGAAGATGTACTTGAGACTCTTGTGATCAGTGAAAATGTCCACTTTTCTTCCCAATAGAAGATGTCTCCAAGTCAAAAGAGCATGCACAACTGCCGCCAACTCGAGATCATGAGTGGGGTACTTCTCTTCATTAGGCTTCAACTGGTGAGATGTATAAGCAACAACTTTCTTCTCTTGCATCAAAACTGCGCCAAGACCTTGGAGAGAGGCATCACAAAAGACCTCGTACGGCTTGGATTCATCAGGCGGAGTCAGAACTGGAGCAGTGATCAATTTCTCTTTCAAAGTGCTGAAAGCAATATCACACTCCGGAGACCAAACGTACTTGACGTGCTTCTGGAGAAGATTAGAGAGAGGCTTCGCGATCTTAGAAAAGTTTTCAACGAATCTTCGGCAATAGCTTGCGAGACCGAGAAAACTGCGGAGTTTCTTCATATTCTGAGGAGGTTCCCAATTCACAATTGCAGACACCTTCTCAGGATTCATGGCAATGCCCTTGGCAGAGATGATATGACCAAGATAAAGAACCTCATCAAGCCAAAATTCACACTTGGAGAACTTGGCATAGAGCTGATGTTCCCTGAGCTTATCGAGAACCAAACGCAAGTGCTTGGCATGATCTTCCTTGTTCTTCGAGAAAACCAGAATGTCGTCGAGATAGACCAAAACGAAGTCATTGGTGTGGGCGTTGAAGATGAAGTTCATCATGCGAGAGAACGTCGGAGGAGCGTTGGCAAGGCCAAAAGACATGACAGTGTATTCATATGAACCAAAGCTTGTTCTGAATGCTGTCTTGGGAGTATCTTCTTCACGAATGCGAATCTGGTGATAACCCATACGGAGATCAAGCTTGGAGAATACTTGGGCACCTTTGAGTTGTTCGAACAGCTCATTGATGTTGCAAAGTGGGTATTTGTTCTTTATGGTCTTCTTGTTCACTGGACGGTAATCAACACAAAGTCGGTCCGTTCCATCCTTCTTCTTCACAAAAAGAACACCACAACCCCACAGAGAAGAACTAGGCCGGATAAGACCCATTTTCTCTTGCATATCGAGTTGCTTCTTGAGCTCCTTCAACTCTTCAGGACCGAGCTTGTAAGAACGTTTGCACACAGGTTCCGCGCCAGGCTCAAGATCAATAACGAATTCAACTGGCCGGTGCGGAGGCATTCCTGGAAGCTCTTCTGGAAAGACGTCTTGATATTCGCAAACGACTGGAATTTGAGAGATGGCATCCAATTCACCCTTCTCATTGAGAGAAAACAGAGGGATGGTATTATCCCGAGCGGCAAAGACAATTACATCCTCAGATGAATGAGTCAATTGAATCTGCCTGGCTGCACAATCAAGCTGAGCCTTGTGCTTAGAAAGCCAATCCATCCCGAGAATAAGATCAATATCCGAGTTACCAAGAACCATTGGAGAAGCCAGAAACTTGAAATCACCCATCATGATAGAAATATCCGGAATCTCGTGAATAGCAAGCAAACATTTACCCGGAGAGACAACCGCTAACGGTTTATGCATAACTTGGGAAGTCAACTCATGCTTAGATGCAAAAGGTTTCGAGATGAAACAATGCGATGCACCAGTGTCAAAAAGAACTTTTGCAGGGACATCGTTAATAGGAAGGTTACCCATAACCACATCTGACGAGTCCTCTGCCTGAGCTGCATTCATCAAATTGCCCTTGGCATGCTTAGGGTTATGCTTGACCACAGCTGTACTTGCCGATCTGACTGGAGGAGGAGGAGGAAGACGCCTCTGGTTGAGACACTTGTTGGCATAGTGACCCTTCTATTGGCACTTGTTGCACGTGACCTCTGAAAGAGGACGGTGATACGGAGCACTCGATCTTGGAGCTTGAGACAAAGTCTTGTTCTGAAAGTCAGGGTTGGGTGGGTGGGAAGAACCACTGCCACCTTTGCTCTTCTGCTGAAACGACTGACGGAACGAAGGAGGAGGAAGCCAAAACTTCTGCTGCTTGGCCACTTGAGTAGAGGAATAATGAGTAACATCTCTGACTCGCTTCTTGGAAGCATCACACCTCAACTGAGCAGCCTCTTGCTTCAGTGCCATGTTGTAGAACTCATCGTATCTCAAGGGCTCGAAGAGAACAAGAGCGAGCTGAATTTCTTCTCTGAGACCACCCCTGAACTGGTATATCATGCTCTTCTCATCGGGCACGTCTTGCTTGGCAAAGCGGGCGAGCTTCTGGAACAACTTGTTGTAGTCATAGACAGACAAAGAGCCTTGCTTCAGATTGCGGAATTCCTCACGCTTGCTTTCAACCATGCTCTGCGGAATATGATGAGCTCGGAAATCTCGACGGAAATCATCCCAAGTGATAACACGTCCACCTCTGGAGTCCTTGTACTGCTGGAACCATTCTGCAGCTGGATCTTTGAGTTGGAAGGAAGCGAACTTGACAAAGTCCACAGGCCTGACGTTACTGCACTCGAAATGCTTTCACAGATCCACAAGCCAATCGTCAGCATCGGTTGCCTCAACACAATTGCTGAAAGTCTTTGGCCCGTTAGCAAGGAACTGGTTGAGTGTAGCAAAGTGACTCTGATTGCTACCTTGATTCCCATGACTGCCTTGATTGCGCTCTTGGAGAATTTGCATGATCAGATGTGTGTTTGCATTGGTTGCGGCCATCACAGCTTGCCATGCCTCTGGAGGAGGTGGGGGTGGTGGCGGATCAGGATTCGGAGTCGTGCGCGTTGGAGGAGCCATCCTAAAGAGGTTGACCACCATTAGCACATTGACAGATAAATATTGAAGCTGAATCCAACGGAATGAAGATTGCAACATATAGTCTTCACATCCGAACAAAATGAACGAATGCATTCCTCTTAAAATGGCCACATATCCATAATGAGAAACCAAGTAGAATTAAGGTAGAGAAATAAATCAACAAGGTACGGATCAAGAACGAATAATCGGTAAGAAATTTCAATCTCAAACCAATATCCGTGAAAGAAAAAACTAGAGCTACTAGAATTCCCACCTATGAAACTCCCGAACATTTCCGGTTATGCAATCAGTAGCTGGGGATACAGGGGAAGCATAATATCTCACCCAAACTAGCAATTCCTACATCCAGCTGTATCCATCCTTCAACACATAACCAAGAAACCTTCGGAAACCGTCAACCTCAACCTTCGAAAAGCATCCGTTATACAAGTTATGGCGATACTCCCGAACTCCCACCCCAGTATTGGTGGCGTCGAGGTTATCTCACCAACGAACTTTATAAAAGAGATTTTCGATGTCGGCGTACTAGACTCAGGTATTCCAGAACTGTAACAATAAAATTATGATGACAACACCTCAGAGCTCAACTCCCCGGGACACTTCCACTAAACCCCTGACAGGAGGCACCAAGTCAATCTTCTCATCATAAAACCATCGGAACGATTCCAAGATACCCGCGTGATCCTAAAAATTTTTTTTAGTGAAATTTGAGAAGAGAAGAGTCAAAACTCTACGTCAGGATGCCTTACCAGAGCGATGAGGAGACTGGGAAGTAAAAAGAATTCCTAAACTCTCTGATATATAATTCCTAAATGACTCAAAACATTTTTCTAGACACAACTCGTCCGCTAATAACGATCAAGCAATGGGGCTCCTAAGGTCGGGGAAGGCTCTGATTACCAACTTTTAACACCCTCGATGCGACTATAGCTCCCAGTGTCGAGGCACGACTTAGAGACATAATCGCATTGAAGGCATATGTCGCAAGTTAGGCAATCTTCACAACATCCCATGTAATATGAATAATAAAGGGGAGATAACATAGTTGGCTTACACTCGCCACGTCAATCAAGTACATAAATAACATTACACCATCCAAACACTCATGGCCCGACTACGGCGCCAAAATCAAAGAGAACCCAACATGCGACACGGTCCCAATCACCCCCAACTGGGCACCACTACTGATCATCGGGAAAGGAAACATAGTATCGTTGAGAGTCTTCGTCGAACTCCCACTTGAGCTCACAAGCGTCTCCTGGAGCGGAATCATCAGGCCCTGCATCTGGTGTAATAGTAATCTGTGAGCCATAGGGACTTAGCAATCTCGCACCGTCGCGATCAAGACTATCTGAGCTTATAGGTAAGGCAAGGTAAAATATGAGTGGAGCTGCAGCAAGCGACTAGCTAGTGTGGTGGCTAACTTATTCGCAAAATAGAGCGAGAAAAGGAGGCAAAGCACGAGCGAGAAGCTAGAGAACAACCTGCGCAAACATTACTCCAACACCGTGTCCACTTCCCAGACTCCGCCGAGAAGAGGCCATCACGATAACACACTCAGTTGATTCATTTTAATTAAGTTAAGGTTCAAGTTATCTACAACCACATTAACAAATTCCCATCTGCCCATAACCGCGGGCATGGCTTTCGAAAGTTCAATCCCTGCAGGGGAGTCCCAACTTAGCCCATGACAAGCTCTCACGGTCAACGAAGGAATAGACCTCCTCCCAAGACGTTCCAATCAGACTAGGTATCTCGGTAATTCAAGACACTTCAACAGGTTAAAACAAGACCAGCAACACCGCCCGAATGTGCCGACAAATCCCGATAGGAGCTGCACATATCTCTTTCTCAGGGCACACTCAGATAAGCAATCCGTACAACTAAAACCAGCCTGTTTCCCCGAGGTGGCACTGCAAGGGGCTCTAGTTTGGACCAACACTCAGAGGAGCAC
>NC_041384.1:353563830-353566082 GCF_002162155.2 Triticum dicoccoides | reverse complement strand
AACCCAAGGGAAAGAAAAGGCTAGGTGGCAGAAGGTAAAACCAAGGTTGGGCATTGCTGGAAAAGCTTTAATCAAGGCGAAATATCAAGAGGTTCCCATTATAACCCAACCGCGTAAGGAACGCAAAATCCGGGAACATAACACCGATATGACGGAAACTAGGGCGGCAAGAGTGAAACAAAACACTAGGCGAGAGGCCGAGCCTTCCACCCTTTACCAAGTATATAGATGCATTAAGATAACATAGCAATATGGTGATATCCCAACAAGTAAATAAAAGATGTTCCAACAAGGAACAGCCTCCAATCTTCACCTGCAACTAGCAACGCTATAAGAGGGGCTGAGCAAAGCGGTACATAGCCAATCAATGGTTTGCTAGGACAATGGTGGGTTAGAGGTTTGACATGGCAATTTGGGAGGCTTTCAAGCAAGAGGTAGGCATCGTAGCATTGGCATAGCAAAAGAGCGAGCAAACTAGCATAGCAAAGATAGTAGTGATTTCGAGGGTATGATCATCTTGCCTGCACAGTTGTCAGAGTTGACTGGATCCTCAAACGCAAACTCAATGGGCTCCTCGTTAGCGAACTCGTCTCCCAGCTCTACCCAAACAATACAAACAAGCAACAAGGATACAATCAACCACGTGCAAGGATCAAACAAGACGATGCAACGATGATATGCTATGCGGGATGCGATGCGGGATGCAAAATGCAAGATATGACAGGAAATGCATGAACCTGGCCTCAACTTGGAATTCCAAGGGTGCCACTGGAAAGATGAGATGAAATCGCTTGAAAACGATATAAAGAACGCCGGAAATGGAGTTACGGTTTGGAAATGGCAAGCAATTCAAAAATGACACCGGTCTGCGATTTACAGCAAGTAGGCATCTAAATGCAATGAAATGAACATGCTACAGCACCCAAACATGACAACAAAATACATGGCAGGGATGCACACAATATGCTTAACAAAAGTCTAGCACTGAGCTACGGCCAAATCATCCATTAGGAGGTTCAAACAAGCATGGCAAAAACGCAAATGGTAAAACAGATCTTAGACTTAGTGAAATTAACACTTGTATGGAATTTCAGATCATATAGCCCTCTTCGGAGCAACAAAACGACATGCTACAGGACCTGAACATGACAAAGAAAGACATGGCATGGAGCTACTCAACAAGCTTAACAAAAGTCCCTTAGTGACCTTGAGCCAAAAGGGATCACAAAATATATTAACAAGCACACGAACATAGCAAAAACATAATCAGTTTTCAGACTTAGTGAAAACTGGGACATCCTGAAACATAACTCTCGAAGGCATGTTTACGAGCTCGATGCACTCACTACGGTGCAAGTCATGGCAAGACAAGCATACACCCATAAAGAAGGCACAAAATACAAGCTATACATGGCAAGAACAATGGCATAGCATGCACGGATCAACTACAATAACATCGGCAAAATCGCAAACAAGTTGACGATCCACCCAGATTCACAACTAAGCAAAAGTAGAGCTCGATTGACTCAAGCTAGGTGCTCCATAATTGCAAACAAAGACATGGATGGATAGAGCACTACAATATTAACAAAACTCCCTTACTGATCATCCTCAAAAGAGGCACGGATCACTAGGAAACAACAAGAACATATGGCATCATGAACTAAACAAACCCAGGACTTAGTGAAATCACTAAGTCCCTGAAAACAGAATTAGCAAGTGCACCACTTTGCAAGCTTGCACAAGTCACCACACACATCCTAAAAAAACATGGGTTGCACCTCTGGATAGATGACAAAACCCTTAACAAAACATATGAAGAACTCACGGGCATATCATGCACACATTAATCATGGCAAAAATGACAAAAGTGCTAAACGGAGTAACAGATCTGACAATTAACTCAAGTAGCCCTCTTCTAACAGCATTTCGGGCATCAAGATGAACTCCAATGAAAATGATGCAATGGAATGAAATGATGTACTCTCTGAGCTGAACAATTTGATATGCTATATGCCCAAATCAGAGCTACGGATGCAAAGTTACGGGGCCGTGAACATGAGCATATGAACTAAAAATATCCGGGACAGTGAAAAAAAACTACCCCAGATCTGGATCTAGGGTTTACTGTTCACGGCACGGAACCCGAGAACGGTGGCGCGGCTCGCAGGGGAAGTCGAGGATGGCGGCGGCCGGGGTTGGGGACGCCGGATCCGGCGAGGTCGCCGGTGGCCGGGCCGGAGCTGGGGCCG
>NC_041384.1:353492708-353563420 GCF_002162155.2 Triticum dicoccoides | reverse complement strand
GGCCGCGGCGGAGCGGGCGGCGGCGGCTGGCAGCTGCGGGCGGAGGCGGCGGCGGTTGCGGGCGGCGGCGGCGGAGGCAGCGCGGCGGCGGCGGCGCGTGGAGGAGGGCGGCAGCTCGGGGCGCGGCCCGGGAGGCGGCGCGGGAGGGCCGGCCTCGGGCCTCTGCGGGCCGCGGCGGCGCCGGGCGCCGGGCGCCACATGGCGCGTCCTGGGTGGGTGGTTGTGGCGGCGGACGTTGTCCGGCTCCGCCCGGACACGTCCGGAGCGGCGGACCTGGGTTTTTTTAGGGTTAGGGACGAGGGGGATCCGAAATTTGGAATGCGGGGGTGTTTATATAGGCATAGAGGGAGCTAGGAGAGTCCAAATGAGGTGCGGTTTTCGGCCACGTGATCGTGATCGAACGCTCTAGAACATGGATAAGAGTTTGGTGGGTTTTGGGACAAAATGGAGGGGTGTTGGGCTGCAACACACACGAGGCCTTTTTGGTCCCTCGGTTAACCGTTGGAGTATCAAACGAAGTCTAAATGGTACGAAACTTGACAGGCGGTCTACCGGTAGTAAACCAAGGCTGCTTGGCAAGTCTCGGTCCAATCCGGAAATGTTTAATCCCCACACATGAAAGAAAGCTAGAAATGACCACCGGAGGAGAACGAAGCGCCGGAATGCAAAACGGACAACGAGGAAAATGCTTGAATGCATGAGATGAACACGTATGCAAATGCAATGCACATGATGACATGATATGAGATGCATGACAACGACAACAACACACGGAGACAAAACCCGAACCCGAGGAAATAAAATAACTTAACACCAGAAACGGCAAGAGTAGGAGTACAAATTGGGAAAGTTACATCCGGGGTGTTACATGCCCCCAGCTTTATTTCCTATCACTAAGACGGTTTTAACTGATGATCGCATTCAGAGATATGACATTACTTTGCTCGCTGGCCGTACTTCGAGTTATTCTCATGTGCCTGCAGGTACTGATGGATCCGCATCGCCCAGCTGTTCGTCACACAGCTCCCATGCAAACAAGCCAACCTTGCCTTGCTCGTCCGTGCTTCGCTCGCCCAGTCCGGAGCTGGGCTCCCAAGGTGTGACCTCCTGTGGAGAGGACTCTCTGGATGCGCCTTCTCCCGTCATGGACTCACCCAACTCTATGGTGTCCGCGGAGCATGGTCCAGCTCGTGATGCAACACCGCCAGCCCCGGCGACTCACGCCCAGCCGAATCGGATGACGACGCGTCTTCGTGACGACATCGTCAAGCCGCTGATTCCTTCTGATGGCACAATGCGTTATGATCCCCAGTGTCGCGCGTTTCATGCTGAGCCACGCACTTACCGAGATGCACTTGAGGATGCACAGTGGCATCCTGCTATGGAGGCTGAATTTTCCGCTCTTCAAGAAAACAAGACATGGACATTGGTTCCTCGACCTCCTTGCAAGAATATCATAAGCTACAAGTGGGTGTTCAAAGTTAAGCACAAGTCTGATGGCTCTCTGGACAAATTCAAGGCTCGCCTTGTTGCTCGCGGTTTTACTCAACAATATGGCGTTGATTATTCTGACAGATTCTCACCGGTGGTCAAGCCTGCAACAGTTTGCCTTGTGATCTCTTTGGCCGTTTCATGTGGATGGCATCTCCGTCAAATTAACATCAGTAATGCTTTTCTTCATGGCATTCTTAATGAAGAAGCCTATATGCAGTAGCCCCCCGGTTTTCAGGACACCACTCATCCGAATTATGTATGCAAACTTCACAAGTCTATTTATGGTCTCAAGCAATCACCTCGCGCGTGGTACGCTCGTCTCAGTGATCGCCTTCAGCAGATTGATTTCTCTCCTTCAGCTGCAGATACATCTTTATTTATTTTTCACATGATGGTGTCACTATTTACGTGCTGGTCTATGTTGACGACATTGTCATTGTCAGCTCCTCCAACTCTCCAATGACAACTCTATTGCAACAACTTTCTGCCACATTTCCGGTTAAGGATCTTGGTCAGCTGCATTATTTTCTCGGCATTGAGGTGCTTCACAATTCAGGGGGAATGGTTATCGCCCAACAGAAGTATGGACTTGACCTCCCGCAGCATACTGACATGCCAAATTGTAAAGTAGTCTCAACACCGATGTGTGCTACTGAGAAGCTCAGTCGGGAATTTGGTCATGGCCTACGTGATGATGATGCTTTCATGTACCGCAGCATAGTTGGGGCGCTCCAATATCTGACTTTGACGCGGCCTGATCTCTCCTTCGCCATAAACAAAGTTTGCCAATTTCTGTCTCGACCCACTGATGTTCATTGGGAAGCAGTTAAACACATTCTTCTATATGTGAAGGGGACCATGTCTATTGGGCTCACTCTTTGGCACTCTCCGTCGACCCTACTGAGTGTGTTCACAAATGCAGATTGGGCGGGCTGCGTTGATGACAAGCGATCAACAGGCGGTTTTGCAATTTTCTTCGGGCCAAATATAATTTCTTGGAGTGCTTGTAAGCAGCCGATACTGTCATGCTCATCTATGGAGGCAAAATATAAGGCTCTCACAAATGGCACAACAGAGGTAATATGGTTGCAGTCTCTCCTTAGGGAACTATGAGTTCCTCTACCTCGTCCACCCGTTTTGTGGTGCGATAACCTCGAGGCAACTTATCCCACTGCCAACCCGGTGTTTCATGCTCGCACAAAACACATCGAAGTTGATTTTCACTTCGTAAGAGAAAAGGTAGCTATGGGAGCCTTAGAGGTGCGGAATGTGTCTTCTGGAGATCAGGTTGCTGATGCTTTCACCAAGCCACTCACCAAGTTGGCTCGATTACGTTCCAATCTCAACCTCAGTATGAGTTGACATTGAGGGGGCATGTTAATCAATGTAAATTCTAGAGAATCGTGTAATTAAGGATAGTCATAATTATTGTAATCGTAGATTGATCCTAATGGGATCATGTACATCTTGATGTAATCTTGACGATCAAGTATCGTCCAGTATATATTCATGGCAAGGCCCAAGGGGCAAATGATGGCAAACAATCCTATTTAACACCGCCGCCATCCTGCCCTCGCTGTTCGACCTGCCTCGGAGCCACCGAGCCGCCTCCTTCATGGCCGCTGCCATGTCTGTCCGGTACTCTCCGACCATCGTGGCTCGCCCTGTTGAGTCTCTCCCTCTGTTGGGGCCACGCCAAGACGCCCCCCTGAGTCGCCGGCCTCCGCTTTGTCAATCTGCCTTAGCACCAACAGTGCGGAGCCGCCCCGTCGCTGTGAGCCGCTTGAATCCGCCCCCGTCTCGTTATATCTCGCTACTATGGCCCGCCCTCGGCATCCAACTCACCTCCGCCTAGGACCAACGCCAAATCGACCCGGCCTCCTCTCAAGCTGCTGGATTTCACCACCGCATTGGCCGCCGTGCCTTCGGGTCTCTTCCAAGCCACGTTGAAAGTGCAACTATCCCTAGGTGGTTTTGGTAATTCCTAACAACATATAGCTCATTGAGCTAATGCTATTCCAAGATTAATATTTCAGGAAAAGCTCAATGAATGGCATGGCATGGATGAGGAAAGTGGACCCCTTGAAATATTAAGGACAAAAAAGATTGGCTCAAGCTCAAAGCTCAAGCCTCTACATTTTATATTTTAGTGATCCAAGATCACATTGAGTCTATAGGAAAAGCCAATACTATCAAGGAGGGATGAAGTGTTGTTTAATGAGGTTCTTGCTTCATAGTGCTTAGTGATATGCTCCAAAACCCTCAACTACCTTCCCACATCCACATATGACCTAAACCAAAAGTCAAACTCGGCCCTATCGATTCTTTCTATCCGGCGCCACCGAGTTTCAAAGGTCATACCACTGCCACAAACCCTAGGCAAATCGGTCCCACCGATAGGGATTTCGGTCACACCGAGATGGAGTTGTAATCTCTCTGTTTCCCTTCGTAATGTTTCGGTCCTATCGAGATGAGCGATCGGTCCCACCGAGATTGCAATGTAAACTCTCTGTTTCTCTTTCGTAACATTTCGGTCCCACCGAAATGAGCGATCGGTCCCACCGAGTTTACCTGACGAACTCTCTGGTTAGATTATTACCAAAATCGGTCCCACCGAATTTGTGTAATCGGTCACAATGAGATTACGTTATACCCTAACCCTAACCATATTGGTCCTACCGAGTTGAATCTCAGTCCCACCAAAAATCCTAACGGTCACTAGGTTTGCTAAATCGGTCCGACCGAGTTTTTCACTTCGGTCTCACCAAGATTGGTAAATTATGTGTAACTGTTAGTTTTTGTGTGGAGGCTATATATATCCCTCCACCCACTCTTCATTTGTGGAGAGAGCCATCAGAACATACCTACACTTCCAATACACATTTTCTGAGAAGGAACCACCTACTCATGTGTTGAGGCCAAGATATTCCATTCCTACCATATGAATCTTGATCTCTAGCCTTCCCCAAGTTGCTTTCCACTCAAATCTTCTTTCCACCAAATCCATATCCTGTGAGAGAGAGTTGAGTGTTGGGGAGACTATCATTTGAAGCACAAGAGCAAGGAGTTCATCAGCAACAAACCATTTGTTACTTCTTGGAGAGTGGTGTCTCCTAGATTGGCTAAGTGTCACTTGGGAGCCTCTGACAAAGATTGTGGAGTTGAACCAAGGAGTTTGTAAGGGCAAGGAGATCGCCTACTTCATGAAGATCTACCGCTAGTGAGGCAAGTCCTTTGTGGGCGATGGCCATGATGGGATAGACAAGGTTGCTTCTTCGTGGACCCTTTGTGGGTGGAGCCCTCCGTGGACTCGCGCAACCGTTACCCTCCGTGGGTTGAAGTCTCCATCAACGTGGATGTACGATAGCACCACCTATCAGAACCACGACAAAAACATCCATGTCTCCAATTGCGTTTGAATTCTCCAAACCCTTCCCTTTACATTCGTGCAAGTTGCATGCTTTACTTTCCACTGCTCATAGACTCTTTGCATGCTTGCTTGAATTGTGTTAAGATTGCTTGACTTGTGCTAAGATAGCTAAAATCTGCCAAAGACTAAAATTGGGAAAAGGATAGATTTTTATTTGGTCAAGTAGTCTAATAACCCCCCCTCTAGACATACTTTCGATCCTACGAGTGGAATCAGAGCTTTGGTCTCCATTTGCTTTGATTTCCATAGCTTTTGGTGGTCATAGCCTTGGTTTCACAACCTAGGAGAGTATGGCGTCTAGCGAGGGAAATTATCACCGTAGAGGTCCTTATTTTGATGGTACAAATTTTGCTAGTTGGAAGCATAAGATGAAAATGCATATTCTTGGACATAACCCGCCGTTTGGGCTATTGTGTGTGCTGGCTTGCAAGGTGAATTCTTTGATGGGAGAGAACCGAATCGTGAAGCTACCGCGGATGAGTTGAAGATGCTACAGTACAGTGCTCAAGCTTGTGATATCCTCTTCAACGGATTGTGCCCCGAAGAATTCAACAAAATCAGCCGTCTTGAGAATGCAAAGGAAATTTGGGATACTTTGATTGATATGCATGAAGGTACCGACTCCGTCAAGGAATACAAGTTGGATGTGCTTCAAAGTCAACTTGACAAGTTAAAAATGAAGGATGGTGAAGGTGTCGCTGAAATGTACTCTAGGCTTGCTCTTATCACAAATGAGATTGCCGGCTTAGGAAGTGAAGAGATGACTGACAAATTCATCATCAAGAAAATCCTAAGAGCCTTAGATGGAAAATACGATACCGTATGCACATTGATCCAAATGATGCCAAATTACAAAGATCTCCAGCCAACGGAAGTCATTGGAAGAATTGTTGCTCATGAGATGTCAATCAAGGATAAGGAGGAGCTCCATAAAAAGTCAAGTGGTGCTTACAAAGCCTCATGTGAAGCTCACACATCATCAAGTGAGAAACAAACCTTCAATGAAGAATTGAGCCTAATGGTGAAGAACTTCAACAAGTTCTACAAGAGTATAAGCAAGGAAAGAAGTTCCAAGTCAAGGTCCTACAATGACAAAAGATCTTCTAGTCGCGAGCGAAACTGCTACAATTGTGGAAGACCCGGACACTACTCCAATGTGTGTACGGCTCCCCACAAGATAAGAGAAGATTCTCCCAAAAGAAGAAGTAGAAGAGAAGAATCACCATCAAGGGAGAGAAGGAGTAGGGATGATCGATACGAACGAAGACACCCTCGGAGAAGCAAGGATTTGGAAAGGAAGGACAAGTCATCAAGGAGCTAGAAAAAACTAAGACATCAAGCTCATGTTGGTGAATGGGTATCCGGCTCCGACTCCGACAATGACTCCGAGAGAAGCTATCACTCCAACTCCGAATATACTCAAGATCAAGGTGTTACCAGACTAGCACTTGTGTCAACCAACTCCTACGACATATTTGATTCACCAAATGAAGGAATTGGAAGATGCTTCATGGCCAAAGGTCCAAAGGTATCACACCCCGAGTATGTTGATTTCAATAGTGATGAAGATGACTTGTTAGGTGATGATGAGTTACTTGTTGACAACTATAGTGATGAATACTATGATGAAATGAATGACAATGATAAGGAGAAGATTGAGTCTCTAACTAAAGATCCAAACACTCTTAAGTTAGCCCATGAAACTATCTTAGGAGATCATTGAGAACTTTTAAGGACTCATGAGAAATTACGTTTTGAAAAGCTCAACCTTGAGCAAGAGCATGAGTTCTTAAAGGCAATCAATGATGATCTTTGCAAGAAAATTTCTTCTTACATTGCCAAGAGTTTACTCTTATCCACTTACATCCCTCAAGTCAAGTCTAGTAACAAGAACAAGAAAGATTCTTCCTCTAGTAGTAACAATAATCATGCTAAATCCAATGTTGTTGCTTCTAGTAGTTCTCTTGATTCCACTAATGATTCTCTTAGCCAAGTTACACTTGAGCAACAAAATAGCTTATTGAAGGGAATTATAGAGAAAGGTGTTTACATGAGCCTTGTCGGGAGTAAGCAATTCGAGGAAATTGTACGCAAGCAAGGAAGGCACCGAAAGAATCAAGGTATTGGTTTTGAACGAAAGTTCAATGCCAATGGAGTTGAGTGGGAAGAAGATCAATACCCCAAGACGAAGTTTGTTCCTCAACAAGAGAAGTATGATCCTACTTCATCCAAAGGGACACAAGCTCAAGATGATCTTCCACCACAAGACCACAAGCAAAGAGGCAAGGACAAGCTTCAAGAGGAAATTGATGCGTTTGAAGAAGCTCCTAAGGACTTGGTCAAGTGGGTTCCCAAGACTACATCAAGTTCCACTTCATCAAGTACAACTACAACTCCGAGGATTCCCATCAAGATGGTGTGGATCCCGAAGAAGAAGAACTAGAAGAGTTCTTGAGGGTGACTCTGCGAATATACGTCACTCTTATCATTTTGGCAAGAACAAGTACAATCAACTTCCACATCTTGCACAAGTTCAAGGAGTTACAAACCCTCTTGTTGGTAAGACAAGGTACAAGGTAACCTAAAGCTTTCATAGACATCATCTTCTGTGTGCATCACTCTATGTCTATGGATACCCTTGTTTGTTCCTTGTGGGACTAACCCGTGTAGGTATTGAAAGTGCAACTGACTCTAAAGGATAGCTCCAAATGATCTACATCAACATAGAGCATCCACATCTTCAACACCTACATGAAGTCATCATCGACAAAACCCAAGGTTAGTTCATCCCTCTTAGGGGGGATCTCACATCTAGGGGGAGCTTTACTCTAACAATTGAGTTAAAGCAACTCTACTGGTGTGAACACAACAATGCTTTATGTAAAAGTGGTAACCCCACATGTGCTTAAACAATGAGTATGACCTATGATCAAATGTTCTCATTTGACTCCTAAGTCAATATACTCATATATAGATGACCTAGTCATCGCCAATTGCTTGATAGATGCTAGATTTGTTTGTGCATGCTTTGCCACATATTTCATTTGCCATTTTATTGTTTGAGCATGTTGGTTGCATAATTTACTCATTCGAGGACATCCACTTGTTGTTTTGATTGATTGGTTTCCTTTTCTTTTGGCCAAGTGGATGGACAAGATTGCCTAAGAACCTTCTCTTGCTATCTATGCTTTTCTCGTCTCAAACTCTATTCATGCTGCATCACAAAATTTCATCAAGTCAGATTCGAACCACTCTATGTGAGGAGCACTCGGAGTCCCCGATTCGTCATAGACTTAAACTTCCAAAACTTCTTTGTGCATTTAGGTCTGACCGATTCACCCATTTCGGTCATACTGAGATCACTAAGTCGATCTAGGTTTTCAACCTCGGTGTAACCGATTCGAAACTTTCGGCCACACCGAGTTTCAGTAACTTCTTACAGTTATGAATCTCGGTGCCACCGAGTTGTTCCACTCGATCACACCGACAGGATCGGGCTATATATATCCACGGGTCAAATTTTGGAAAAATTTCCGAACCTCCTCGACCCGCGCTTAGCCCGCTCTGCCTCCAAGGTCTCTGGATCATCCTCCTCATCGCCAGCCGCCTCCTGCCGCTAGTCTCCGCCACCATCAACGGGAATCAACCCCGTCATTGCCGTTGTAGCGATTTCATTGTCGAACTAGGGTATGAACTCGATCTCTGTGCTATCCCTATCTGATTCCTAGCACATTTGTGTTCGCCATGTATCTTGCCATGATTGAGATCATTCTTATCCAGTCAAAACACTCCGTAGTTTAGTCGTGAATTGAAAATTTAGGGTTAGGATTCCGCTGAAACCATCTCGGACCCACCGAGTTGTGGAACTCGGTACCACCGATTCGGCTCAGGCCATTGCACATGTAATTTTAGGTCTGACCGAGAATTGCAAATCGGTGTGACCGAGTTCAGGACTTTGTCAAACCCTAGCAGTC
This sequence comes from Triticum dicoccoides, assembly GCF_002162155.2. NCBI lineage: Eukaryota > Viridiplantae > Streptophyta > Magnoliopsida > Poales > Poaceae > Triticum > Triticum dicoccoides. Next base: position 353,554,522 of record NC_041384.1, on the reverse strand, counting down.
TCGGTGCCACCGAACTGTGACTCGGTCTGACCGAGTTCACTAGTTTAGGTTCCAACAGCTGCTTCAGTATGACCGAGTTTACAAATCGGTTGATCTAAAATGCTTTCTGTGGAAAACTAAAACTATGTTTTTGACTCATTCTTTTGCAAAAACCTCTGCATTTTGTGATGCTCATCCACTCTATCTCATCTATATCTATTCACAGGGTCTGCTGTCAGTGTTTGCAATACGTCTGATCAGAGTGACAGCCAGAACAGGTCAGAGGAGCATGTTCACCTGAGTGAGGGCACTAGTCCCTCTAGCAGTTTAGATGATGGTAGCAGGAGCACCCCAAGCAACTTACCCAAAGCTGCCACTAGGACCAGAAAGAAGAAGACCTCTGAATCTGAGGATGAAGACTATGTGGCACTGCTGCTACCACCAAGCCAGGCATGAACCAAAAGGTTCCTGCAAAGAGAATTCCAATGTCTAAGGCCAGAGCATCTACTCAAGTCCCTTTGGAATCTGAACCCAAAGAGGCTGCTGCAGAAGGGAAGAAGAGGAAGGAGAGGGTCAAAAAGACCACTGCTAGAGTGCTTGGGAGATCCTCAATCATGAGAGATTCTGAAGAGGAAGAGGAATAAGATGCTGCACCAGCACCCAAAGCTCAGAAGTTTATGGGTGATGCCATCAGGGCAGGGGCTGTTCCATCTAAGCCTAAGACTGATCCAAAGGCTTCTGCTCCAGCTCCAAAGCCAAAACCAAAGAGGAGCACCAGGAACATCCCTGCTGAGGAGAAGAACAAGGCCCCAGTGCCTGAAATGGAAGAAGAAGACGATGAGTCACATGTATTGAGGAAGCTGAAGCCAAAAATCCCAGATCACAATGATGCTCATCCAATAGCTGAGAACATGAAGATAAGGAAGGACTCTGGTCTGAGGCTATGGAGAGAGTCTGATCCATATGCCACTAGGAGGAGGACTGCTATGGACTATAGGTTCCATACAAAGGAACAGCAGGACTTCTATGAGATAGTGTTGCTTGATAAGAAGCCCATAGTGTGTGACATGAGATGTGTCGACTGGGACTACATCAAGGAGAATGAGGATCACTATCCAGGTGTACATGATAGTTTCAAGGCTTGTGGAGTCGATGAGTTTGTGGCTCAGAAGCTCACAAAATGGAATGATGAGCTCATCATGCAGTTCTCCATAGCTCATTTCTACCTAGATGGAAGGATTGTCTGGATGTCTGAAGGAACAAGGTACCAGTCCACGGTTGCTGAATGGGCGAAGTTGATCAATGCCCCAAAAGAGAGTGAAGATGACTTGGATGTCTATGCCAATAAGAAGAAGGATCACAACACCATGGCACACATGTACAAGGAGATCCCAGATGCTGCTCTTGAGACACATAAGTTTGGATTTGTACATTACCTTCTGTTAGGCTTGCCAACCATCAACTGGATCCTCAGGCACACTTTCTTGCCAAAGTCAGGTGATCACAAGATGATCAGAGGCCATGCAATAAACTTGCTTCATATCTTTGATGTCCCACAGAAGTTCAAAGTCATGAGCCTAATAGTTGAAACTATCAAGAGGATAACTGCAGATCAGAAGAGGAGTTGTGGGTATGCCCCACAGATCCAGGAGCTGATCAACTCCAAGATGGGCACTGGTACATATATGCTGGACAAGGAGCACATGCCTATCTATCCAGACTTCGAGGACAACATTGTGGTTATGAATGAGGATGAACCATCTTCTGTGCACGCACAAGCCAAGAAGGAGAAGGAAAAATCTTAAAAGGCTGCAAGGATGCCAACTACTGAAGAAGCATCTCAGTATCTCCTGAAGAGCAAGCAAGATCAGCTTGGCTACCTGATTGCCTCCACTCTGAGGATTGAGAAGGGACTGGCCACCCTGACTCAAAACTAGGAGAGCTTGGAAAGAATCATGGAGCAAAAGTTCTATGACTTGGATGTGAAGGTAACTGAGATTCAGTCTGTTGTGGAGCAACTTCAAGATGATATGCAGGAGAGGAAGGGCAAGACAACCACTGATGCATTTGCCAGAGTGCCTAGAGCTCAGAGGTCTGCTGCAGTGCCTGTTCCAGACACGAGAGCCACGTCATCTGCACCAGCTACAACTTCAGTGCCACCAGCTCCAGCACCTACTCCACCAGCTCCATCTACTTCGACTGAAGCCTTCGTTCTTGGAGTTATCCGGACACCACCACCTGAAGACCAAGCTTGAGAGACGATTTAGTGCTATGCATTTTCTAGGAACTTTTTGGTAACTTGTTGCCGAAGGGGGTGAAAAATGTATAGATCATAGGCTTCGAGAGAGAGCGTTGCTTTTTATTCTCTCTTGCTTTGGTGGTTGAACTTTATTTGCTTTGCTTGTTTGAGCTACTTTCTGTCTGCGTGATACTTGGATGATCATGTGTTTGATCGTATGCTACATTAATGCTTGTTGGATGACATTATATTTTTATCCCTATATAATCATTCACTTTGCTTGGTGTTGAGTGCATGCATTTAATTATTATCATTTTGAGCGCTCCACCAAGATGTATGTGACATGGAAGAGTAACCCATGACCCTAACTCTTTGTGCATTTGCAGTCCAAAGCAAACCATAAACTATGCACAAATTTAGGGGGAGCTCTTGCCTTTCACATACTTCTCAAAGCGACAATGTTTTTCACTCTTATTATCATTTGTCGAAGCTTTGATCTATATGTTGTCATCAATTACCAAAAAGGGGGAGATTGAAAGTGCAACTATCCCTAGGTGGTTTTGGTAATTCCTAACAACATATAGCTCAGTGAGCTAATGCTATTCCAAGATTAATATTTCAGGAAAAGCTCAATGAATGGCACGACATGGATGAGGAAAGTGGACCCCTCAAAATATTAAGGACAAAAAAGATTGGCTCAAGCTTAAAGCTCAAGACTCTACATTTTATATTTTAGTGATCCAAGATCACATTGAGTCTACAGGAAAAGCCAATACTATCAAGGAGGGATGAGGTGTTGTTTAATGAGGTTCTTGCTTCATAGTGCTTAGTGATATGATCCGAAACCCTCAACTACCTTCCCACATCCACATATGACCTAAACCAAAAGTCAAACTCGGCCCTACCGATTCTTTCTATCCGGCGCCACCGAGTTTCAAATGTCACAGCCACTGCCACAAACCCTAGGCAAATCGGTCTCACCGATAGGGATTTCGGTCACACCGATATGGGGTTGTAATCTCTCTGTTTCCCTTCGTAACGTTTTGGTCCTACCGAGATGAGCGATCGGTCCCACCGAGATTGCAATTTAAACTCTCTATTTCTCTTTCGTAACATTTCGGTCCCACCGAAATGAGCGATCGGTCCCACCGAGTTTACCTGACCAACTCTCTGGTTAGCTTATTACCAAAATCGGTCCCACCGAGTTTGTGTAATCGGTCACACCGAGATTACGTTATGCCCTAACCCTAACCATATCAGTCCTACCGAGTTGCATCTCAGTCCCACCGAAAATCCTAACGGTCACTAGGTTTGATAAATCGGTCTGACTGAGTTTTTCACTTTGGTCTCACCGAGATTGGTAAATTATGTGTAACGATTAGTTTTTGTGTGGAGGCTATATATATATCCCTCCACCCACTCTTCATTCGTGGAGAGAGCCATCAGAACATACCTACACTTCCAATACACATTTTCTGAGAAAGAACCACCTACTCATGTGTTGAGGCCAAGATATTCCATTCCTACCATATGAATCTTGATCTCTAGCCTTCCCCAAGTTGCTTTCCACTCAAATCTTCTTTCCACAAAATCCATATCATGTGAGAGAGAGTTGAGTGTTGGGGAGACTATCATTTGAAGCACAAGAGCAAGGAGTTTATCGTCAACACACCATTTGTTACTTCTTGGAGAGTGGTGTCTCCTAGATTGGCTAGGTGTCACTTGGGAGCCTCCAACAAAGATTGTGGAGTTGAACCAAGGAGTTGGTAAGGGCAAGGAGATCGCCTACTTCATGAAGATCTACCACTAGTGAGGCAAGTCCTTCGTTGGCGATGGCCATGATGGGATAGACAAGGTTGCTTCTTCGTGGACCCTTCATGGGTGGAGCCCTCCATTGACTCGCGCAACGGTTACCCTCCATGGGTTGAAGTCTCCATCAACGTGGATGTACGATAGCACCACCTATCGGAACCACGACAAAAACATCTATGTCTCCAATTGTGTTTGAACTCTCCAAACCCTTCCCTTTACATTCTTGCAAGTTGCATGCTTTACTTTGCTCTGCTCATAGACTCTTTGCATGCTTGCTTGAATTGTGTTAAGATTGCTTGACTTGTGCTAAGATAGCTAAAATCCGCCAAAGACTAAAATTGGGAAAGGGATAGATTTTTATTTGGTCAAGTAGTCTAATCACCCCCCCTCTAGACATACTTTCGATCCTACACATGTCCACCGGTTGCATCTGCCAAAAGCCGCTGGCCGCTTTGCCTCCAACATGCGGCTGTCCCGCTTGTCACGCCCTACCTCCGATTACGCCCCTGTGTACTATCCTGCTAGCTGCTGTCTAAAGAAGATGCAAGTGGGGAGCTGGCCAGTGGGTTGAAAAAAAAGAAAGAGGACGGTTGACGACTTGGTTGTTTAAAAAAACTAGGGGTATCCACGACCCGGGAGCAGATACGGCCATGACCAGGATACCTTCAGGAGAATTCACAATTTTAGCTCACTTCAATTCACTCCTCCGTCGTGGTCTGCCTTACTGGCCTGTCAAATACGCCATGGCCTCATCAGCCGCCGCCTTGCCTGTGCTGTCACGCCCCCACCTCGACCATGCTGGTTATAGGGCTACTTGGGGTCCTGGCGTCCTACAAGGGCATCTAGTGGTCCTTAACAGTTGCAGTGCTATGGTTGCTGCCCTTTTTACAAGAGAAAGAGAGAGTGAAAAAATCAGCATTGAAAGTACTGGAGGTTACCTAGGAATTCTATATACGGCTCGTCTATTGTCCGGATGGATCATGTGAAATCCATCCAGTCGATTTTTATTGATCCATTTTTATTCTTTCAAGAGAAATTACTCTAGCTTGCAATATTTATTGTTTCAGGACAATTATACTCTACAAAATTGGTATTATACCACGGATACGGAGTGCACAACATCATTATTCTGCACTGACATTTGTTCGTGCTGCCCCACTCAACGGAAGTGCCCAAGTCGTCATCCTTGTGTACTGGTCTACATTAATATGCCATGGCCATTCCCGCTTGCACAAGCTGCCCAGCAGACTTGCACAAGCCGATGCCTCGCGGCCTGGTTTACTCCAACAACTCTGAAGGAAATAATGATATTTTATCAGCTTCCGCCTGCACCGGATGATTCAACGGACGTGCGCACAGGTCGTGCCACTGCGGTTTGGTTAACTTCAACAACCAGCCGAGACGAGCCATCATCTGGGTTACTGACACAACTCATACAGGATCATTTATCAACCACCACGGTCGACCTCAACCTTCCGTGGATTCACATCGTGTTATCAACGCCAAGGATATAAAATGAGTGTCGTGAAGATCATCAACTCGCCACGTCGCCTCCAGCTTCAACATATTCCAGAATTCCGTTGTTCAACTATATGGCGGTTTATAGCATGGTCAAGTATGGAGATTCTCAAGCCAACTCCTCGAGTCATCTTAAGACTCCGGGCCTACACAGACATGACTCGGTAGAATTGGACATTGTCACAAATTCAAGAACCCCGGTCATTAATGGGAAGACAACCCAGTCGCATAGACTGCAGCCACATTAGTGAAAGTTTCAAACTTGTCAGAAAATTTCCAGCTCAAAAAGTGAGAGGCAATTAGAAAGTTTCAGTTCAAAAGAAAGATTCAGGATTATCAGAAAAATTTCAGCTCAGAATCTGGCTCAAGGGAAATCTGTCTCTCATAAAAGTTTTGAGCTCTCAATATCCGACTGAAACATCCGGTTCAAGAGGAATTAATCCCACGCAAGTTCGAGTTTTCAGAAAAAAAATTAAAGGTTGCCAAAGGGGACTAGATGCCAAGATGTGCGGTTCAAACATGGGCATCCTGCCTTATTGGCTTATCTTTTTATGATCAACGTAATAAAGTGGGCATCCCCAAAATTCGGGGCCTTTGTCATTTCATCTCATATTTACTGGGCATGAGTCTTTAATAATTGATTATAAGGTCACTCCGGGGCTTCCAACTCATCGAGTTTAGCTTTAATACCCTCTTGAATGGCAAATAAACGCCATTATATGGGTTAAACCTGCGTGTATGCAAGATGCTACTCCAACAGGTGACCCGCCATACTCTTGACAGTCAATATTTTATGAACCTGAACTAGTCAAGGTTAAAACAACGATTTTTATCATGTGAGAGCCGGCCTACAGAATGCAAGGATAAACTTACCTGTCTACTTGTTGCTACTCCACTAAGTGATTCGCCGTACACTGTCAATCTATTTGACCCTGAATTAGTCAATGTTAAAATGGCAAGATATATCACGCGAGAGCCGGCTTACGGGAGGAAAGGCTATCATGCCAGCATCACTAAAGCAAGACTCGAGCCTCAAAAGTCGGTCTGTTTGCCGTGGCTTGCAAGCTGGCATTTTTATACTCTATTATCATACACATACATCATCATACATTGCATCATACATCATACATTGCGTTATCATTGCATCGTCATACCATGCATCATATATGCATGGATATACCGGTTTATGTTGCAGGTACCGGTTTTCAAAACCGGGTTATATTATTCAAATTTGAAATGGCCAACATGGCTAGATTTTCATTATGCTATCATAACCAATATTGGATGATTAAGGTTCTCAAAACCGCTTCAGAGAAATGGCTATTATTCCCTCATCCAAAAATGCTAGCTTACAATATTGATGTGCATTGAGAGTGGATATGATTTTATTCTATAATGGAAGGAATAGTCTCGAGTCGTTGCAGCCATACGACCCGGCACTTGGGGGCTATATTATTCAAATCAAGATTACATCAAGTATGCAAGTCCCATGTCACTGCAAGCATGCACCATGGCACTTGGGGGATAATGCACGTTGCTTTTAAAATCATCATATTGTCAATAGACCAAGTTATCTCAAGGAGATGAGCCGACCTTTCATCATTTTCTAAGTCCCGGCCCATCACATACTGCTGACCCGGCCATTGGGGGCTACATATTGCCCCTCAAGTCTATACAATTAGATCTGCGACAGTCCCTATTCATTATTGCATAATGACCTGGCCCCTGGGGGCTACACTGGCTGAAGTTTTATGAGCATAAGGCAATTACATGTCCCAGGTTGCTGCAAGGAAGACAACACGGTACTTGGGGGCTACATATGTGGAACATTCAACTTATGACTGGTGACTCAGACGAACAATCCATATTTCTCCAGAGTTGGAACATTTATATTGAAGCAAATCTTAACCTATCACTACGTTCCTCTCTTAAGACTTGAGGGGCTATAGGTAATATGGATATAAGTACACCTTCAAAATCTAAGTTATGAGTGAACCAGGTCTCAAATTTTTTGATGGAGAAATTTGCAAAGATTATTTGCTTTAAGCCATTTAGAAAAATCTGAAGCATTAAAAGTTGTTACAACATCACACAAAAATTTATTTTATATCGAAGCCAAGACGTTTTTAGGACAATTCAAGCAGTCGGTTCACTATCTATTCTTATTTCAAGAAGCTTAGCATGAATGCATGACAAGCTTGTATTCAAACTAATTTGGGGGCTAATGTCGGGGGAATTACATGCGTTAAACTCGACTCATGATGTTAAGTCATTTCTGGACTTAAGCAGCCCTGTTAAGTCATCTCTAGACTTAACCCAGCAGATCCTAACCCGGCAGGTGCTAACCCGGTAGACAGTTGTAACCCGACAGACAGCTATAACCTGGCAGACAGTTGTAACCAGGTAGATTGTAACCCGGATACTAACCCGACATCTACTTAGCCATGAAAATGAGCCTCCTGGAGATAAGAAGCCCCGACATTAAGAATCCCACAGAGAGAAGCCTAGGGTTAAGAAACCCGCGATGAGAAGCCAGAGTTAGGCTAAATCCTAATCCTACTAGGACCCTACATGTAACCCTTCCCTTCAACTTATATAAGGAGGGGTAGGGCACCCCAAGAGGGCCTGTTCACAATAGGTAGGTCTTAGACAGACAAGTCTTAAACAAGATCAAAGTAGATGCTCTCGATATAGAGGTAGCAAAAAACCGCCCTTGTAACCAAGTGCATCATCGTCATTAATATAATCAACCAGGATGTAGGCTTTTACCTCCACCATGAGGGTCCGAACCTGGGTAAAATCTCACGTCTCTCGTCCCACTCAACCCCATTCAAGCTACAACCTAGTTGCGTTGGCCTCACGACTAAGTCCTCACAATAGGACATCTGCCGTGACAAAACTATGACAGAGGGGTTCTTCATCATCCTTGTTGCCCGTCTGATGATGCGTGAGTAGTTTACCACACACCTATGAGTTCGTAGTTAGTATCTAGATGGCTTCTTCTCTCTTTTTGATATTCAATACAATGTTCTCCTCGGTGTTCTTGGAGATCTATTTGATGTAATGACTTTTTGCGGTTTGTTTTTTGGGGTCCGATGAATTGTGAGTTTATGATCAAATCTTTCCATGAATATTATTTGAGTTTTGTCTGAACTCTTTTATGCATGATTATTATAGCCTCATATTTCTTCTCCGATTTATTGGTTTGGTTTGGCCAACTAGATTGATTTATCTTGTCATGGGAAGAGGTGCTTTGTGATGGGTTTGACCTTGCGATGCATAACCTTAGTGTCAGAAAGAGACATGACTCACATGTATCGTTGCTATTAATGGTAACAAAATGGGATTTATTTCATCTGTGAGTTTATCTTGTCTACATAATGTCATCTTTCTTAAGGCATTACTTTGTTCTTTGATTTACTTAATACACTAGATGCATGCTGGATAGCGGTCGATGTTGGAGTAATATTAGTAGATACATAATCATTTCGGTCTACTTGTCTCGGACATGATGCCTATATACATGATCATTCCCTTGGATATCACCATTACCCAATAGTAATGTGTCTATCCACCATATGCTATTTTCTTGTGAGAAGCTTCTAGTGAAAACTATGCCCCCGGGTCTAATTTCTATCATATATGAAAACCAAAAATACCTTGCTGTAATTTTATTTTATTTATTTTATCTTGTATTTTGGTCAAATCTATCTATCAAAAACTCTATCTTTTAATCTTGCTCGTAACCATTGAGGGATTGACAAGCCCTCTACGCGTTGGGTTGCAAGTATTTGTTGTTTGTGTGCATGTACTGTTTACATAGTGTTTCTTGGTTCTCCTACTGGATTGATAACCTTGGTTTCATAACCAAGGAAAATACTTATCTCTACTATACTACATCATCCTCTCCTCTTCGAGGAAATCCCAACGTAGCTCACAAGTAGCAGGAAGAATTTTTGGCGCCGTTACCGGGCAGACATCATCAACGTCTATCAAGTACCTACGCATAAACTTTCATATCCTTGCATTTACTTTATTTGCCATTTGCCTCTCATTTTCATCTCCCCCACTTCCATTTCTTTTACAAAAATATTTTTCCTTTTCCTTTTTTTGTTGTGTGCTTCTCTGCGTGCTTGTTATCTTGTTTGTGCAGTCATGATGTCTCAAGAAAATACAAAATTGTGTAATTTTTCTAATACTAATATGTCGGCGTTCTGGGAACGGGGGTACCCAGACTTGCCTGCCTACGGCGTGGCTTCATCGACGACCTGGTATGCCCACCTTCAGCATCAACAACTCAAGACCCTCGTGAGGCGGACGACGCCAGGACCTCTAAAAGGAACGGCCTCCTCAGGCTGGCTCCCGAGGAGCGGAGATTCCTATGCAAGACTCACCTCGCTAGGTTTAGGTGACATGAGCCATGACGAGCAAGGCAAGGCGGGCGACAGCGGGCGTAGGACAACAATTTCCTCTTTAGTGATAAGGAGGCAAGCACAGGCGCGAAGTCCCGAGGAATCAGCCAAAGGTTTCCATTCCCGTGCAACAAGACCAAGACCACCAGGACGGCAGGACGGAGGTCATCGCCGAGCCCACCATGGCGGCACGACCAGAGGCTTTTGCAGGCTAGGACCACTTTTGTCAGGATAACATGTACTAGTTGTCTCCCTTCAAATTTGGCCGTTGTGGGATCCCTTCCCGCCTTCATTTGGGGAGAGGACCAAGGCCACTATAAATAGGACCTAGCCACCACCATAGAGAGGAGGACCCCAATCGGATTCGTTCCATCCTCACCAGCTCACCAACTCGCTCGAGCACAAGAACACGCCTCCTCCTGAGGTTGTTATCCCACTATACTAGTTCATCCTCACCCCCTCGAGCACAATCCACCACAAAGCATGAGTAGTGTTTTACACTGCAAGGTGTCCCAAACCAGGGTAAACTATTGTGTCCCATTTCCTTCCTGTTCATCGAGCTAGGCCACGAGATTGGCGAGTAGGGATACTGGGGAGGTTGAGTTCTTTGCACACACCCCAGCGTTCGAACCTCCCAGGGGTCCGCGGAACCCAAAATCTGATATTTGGCGCGCCAAGTAGGGGTGTGTCGGAGCCTCTCTTCCGCTAGTCGATTCGCCACCACTCCACCGCTCCCATGGATGATGTTCATCGAGCTCGTGTTGAGCGCCAGGCCGCCCTCGCCGCCCGTGTCACTCAGACGGGACCGGCGGACGACGGCTGCCCTCGCCGTCCCCCATCCCTAGTAGCGAACACCGCCACCGGCCCCGCGAGCCACAAGCAGCAGGCTTCATCGCTGCATCGTTCTGTGCGGTGAGACGAGCGTACTGCCACCCCGTTGCTAACTCTCGCTGCTTCGTCTTCCCACGATCGTCGTAGTCCGGCGAACGCACATGTCGCGCTGCTCATGGCATGCGAGCTTCTGCGCTACTACCCGATCGATGACCTCTATAAGGACTGACTGGACTGCATCTCGAGCTCGAGAGCACCGCCGGAGAGTCTCCTGCACCATATCGCTCATTGCCTCACCTTTCGCCTGCCGCGGGTGACATAGCTCACGGGGCACCACCTGCACCTCCCAGGCAAGATGTCATCATCGAGCCAAGGCGGGAGGCTCCTCGGTGTAGCGTAGGGCGCCTGCGCACGACGAGGCAAGCTGCCAGGTGGTCTAGCGGCCGCGAGGAGATGTGTGTGTGCTCCTAGCACCGTCATGTCAAGATCGCGCGCTGCCTTCGGTGGTGGCATGGGAGCACCAAGACTAGGCTCCACATCTACGGGCGGCATCCGTGACCACGGCAGGATGCTACGCGTTCACTCCAGAGCTGCACGTCTTCATCTGGCCAGGGAAGTTCAAGCCCGACCAGCCTCCGTGCTATGACGGCACCCCCGACCCTGCTGAGTTCTTGCAGCTCTACAAGTTGAGCATCGAGGCGACCAACAGCGATGAGAAGGTTATGGCGAACTGGTTTCCCATGGCCCTCACGGATGGCACGCCCTCATGGCTCATGAACCTCCCCGCGGGATCCATATCCTCCTGGGACGAGTGATACGTCTCCAACATATCTATAACTTTTGATTGTTCCATGCTGTTATAGTATCAATCATGGATGTTTTATATCACTTTATAGTCATTTTATATCATTTTTTGGTACTAACCTATTAACATAGTGCCAAGTGCCAGTTGTTGTTTTTTCCATGTTTTTTCTATCGCAGAAAATCAATATCAAACGGAGACAAAATTATCCTTAGTGGAATAAGGAAATGTTTCTTGGTTATGGAGGTGACAAAGAGTTCGTCATAAAGAGTTACATCGATGCAAGCTTTGACACCAATCTAGATGACTCTAAGTCTCGACCTAGATACATATTGAAAGAGGGAGCGATTAGATAGAGTAGCTCCATGCAGAACATTGTAGACATAGAAAATTTGCAAGATACGCACGGCTCTGAATGTGGCAGACACATTGACTGAACTTCTCTCACAAGCAAAACATGATCACTCTTTGTGTGTTAATCACATAGCGATGTGAACTAGATTATTGACTGTAGTAAACCCTTTGGGAATTAGTCACATGGAGATGTGAACTAATTACATAAAGATGTGAATTATTGGTGTGAATTCACATGACAATATGAACTAGATTATTGACTCTAGTGCAAGTGGGAGACTGAAGGAAATATGCCCTACAGGCAATAATAAAGTTGTTATTTATATTTCCTTATATCATAGTAAATGTTTATTATTCATGCTAGAGTTGTATTAACCGAAAACTTAGTACATGTGAGAATACATAGACAAACAGACCGTCCCTAGTATGCCTCTACTTGACTGGCGCGTTAATCAAAGATGGTTAAGTTTCCTAGACATAGACATGTGTTCTCATTTGATGAATGGGATCACATCATTAGAGATTAATGTGATGGACAAGACCCATCCGTTAGCAATGCACTATGATCATTTAGTTTATTGCTATTGCTTTCTTCATAACTTATACATGTTCCTATGACTATGAGATTATGCAACTCCCGAATACCAGAGGAAAACTTTGTGTGCTATCAAACATAACAACGTAACTGGGTGATTATAAAGATGCTCTACAGGTGTCTCCGATGGTGTTTGTTGAGTTGGCATAGATCGAGAATAGGATTTGTCACTCCGTGTTTCGGAGAGGTATCTTTGGGCCATCTCGGTAATGCTCATCATTATAGGCCTTGCAAGAAAAGTGAATAATGAGTTAGTTGCGGGATGATGCATTTCGGAACGAGTAAAGAGACTTTCCGGTAATGAGATTGAACTAGGTATGATGATACCGATGATCGAATCTCGGGTAAGTAACATACTGATGACAAAGGGAACAACATATGTTGTAATGCGGTTCGACCGATAAAGATCTTCGCAGAATATGAAGGAACCAATATGAGCATCCAGGTTCCGCTATTGGTTATTGACCGGAGGTGTGTCTCGGTCATGTCTACATAGTTCTCTAACCCATAGGGTCCGCACGCTTAACATTCAATGACGATTTGTATTATGAGTTATGTGATTTGATGTACCAAAGGTTGTTCGGAGTCCCGGATGAGATCACGGACATGACGAGGAGTCTCGAAATGGTCGAGACATAAAGATTGATATATTGGACCATGTTATTCGGACACCAGAAGTGTTCCGGATATTTTCGGATAAAACCTGAGTGTCGGAAGGGTTACGGGAACCCCCCGGGGAAGTAATGGGCTTTAGTGGGCCTTAGGGGAGAGAGAGGGCAGCAGCCAGGAGGTGGCGCGTGCCCTCCCAAGGGGAGTCCGAATAGGACTAGGGGAGGGGGCGCGGCCCCTCTTTCCCTCTCCCTCTTCCTCTCCTTCCTTCTTCTCCTACTTGGACTAGGAAAGGGGGGAGCCTATTCCTACTTGGAGTAGGATTCCCCCCTTGGGCGCTCCCCCTAGGGCCGGCTGGCCTCCTCCTCCCCGCCTTTATATATGGTGAGGGGGCACCCCATAGACACAAAAGTCGATCTTTAGCCTTGTGCGGTGCCCCTCCACAGTTTTACACCTCGGTCATATTGTCGTAGTGCTTAGGCGAAGCCCTGCGTTGGTAACTTCATCATCACCGTCACCATCCCGTTGTGCTGAAGAAACTCTCCCTCGACTTCAACTGGATCAAGAGTTTGAGGGACGTCACCAAGCTGAATGTGTGCAGATCTCAGAGGTGCCATACGTTCGTTACTTGTATCGGTTGGATCGCGAAGACGTTCGACTACATCAACCGTTTTACTAAATGCTTCCGCTTTCGGTCTATGAGGGTACGTAGATTCACTCTCCCCCTCTTGTTGCTATGCATCTCCTAGATAGATCTTGCATGATCATAGGATTTTTTTTGAAATACTGCATTCCCCAATAGTGGCATCCGAGCCAGGTCTATGCGTAGATGTTATATGCACGAGTAGAACACAAATAGTTGTGGGCGATAATAGTCATACTGCTTACCAGCATGTCATACTTTGATTCAGCGGTATTGTTGGACAAAGCGGCCCAGACCGACATTACATGACTGCGTTCATGAGACTGGTTCTACCGACGTGCTTTGCACATAGGTTGCTACTGGGTGTCTGTTTCTCCAATTTTAGTTGAATCGAGTGTAACTATGCCCGGTCCTTGTTGAAGGTTAAAACAACACACTTGACGAAAAATCGTTGTGGTTTTTGATGCGTAGGTAAGAACGGTTCTTGCTAAGCCCGTAGCAGCCACGTAAAACTTGCAACAACATAGTAGAGGATGCTAACTTGTTTTTGCAGGGCATGACGTGATGTGATATGGTTAAGACGTGATGATATATAAATTGTTGTATGAGATGATCATGTTTTGTAACAAAGTTACCAGCAACTGGCAGGAGCCATATGGTTGTCGCTTTATTATATGAAATGCAATCGCCATGTAATTGCTTTACTTTATCACTAGGCGGTAGCGATAGTCATGGAAGCAATAGCTGGCGAGATGACAACGATTCTACTATGGAGATCAAGGTGTCAAGCTGGTGACGATGGTGATCATGATGTTGCTTTAGAGATGGAGATCAAAGTCACAAGATGACGATGGCCATATCATATCACTTATTTGATTGCATGTGATGTTAATCTTTTTATGCTTCTTATTTTGCTTAGTTCGGTGATAGCATTATAAGATGATCTCTCACTAAATTTCAAGGTATAAATGTTCTCCCTGAGTATGCACCATTGCTACAGTTCGTCATGCCGAAACACCACGTGATGATCGGGTGTGATAAGCTCTATGTTCACATACAACGGGTGTAAGCTAGTTTTGCACTAGCAGAATACTCAGGTTAAACTTGATGAGCCTAGCATATGCATATATGGCCTTGAAACACTAAGACCGAAAGTTCGAGCGTGAATCATATAGTAGATATGATCAACATAACGATGTTCACCATTGAAAACTTCTGCATCTCACGTGATGATCGGACATGGTTTAGTTGATATGGATCATGTGATCATTTAGATGACTAGAGGGATGTTTATCTAAGTGGGAGTTCTTAAGTAATATGATTAATTGAACTTTAATTTATAATGAACTTAGTCCTGATAGTATTTGCAAATTATGTTGTAGATCAATAGCTCGCGATGTAGCTCCCCATTTATTTTTGATATGTTCCTAGAGAAAAATAAGTTGAAAGATGTTAGTAGCAATGATGCGGACTAGCTCCGTGATCCGAGGATTATCCTCATTGCTGCACCGAAGTATTATGTCCTTGATGCACCACTAGGTGACGAACAAGTTGCAGGAGCAGATGCAGACGTTATGAATGTTTTGCAAAGCTCGGTATGATGACTACTTGATAGTTTAGTGTACCATGCTTTACGGCTTAGAACCAGGACTTCAAAA
Organism: Triticum dicoccoides; assembly: GCF_002162155.2. Taxonomy (NCBI): domain Eukaryota; kingdom Viridiplantae; phylum Streptophyta; class Magnoliopsida; order Poales; family Poaceae; genus Triticum; species Triticum dicoccoides. The sequence continues at coordinate 353,539,070 of NC_041384.1, read as the reverse complement.
ATGTTTTGAACACCATGGAGCATATGAGATGTTCCAAGAACTAAAATTGGTATTTCAGATTCACGCCCGAGTCAAGAGGTATGAGACCTCTGACAAGTATTTTGCCTACAAGATGGAGGAGAATAGCTCAACCAGTGAGCATGTGCTCAGAATGTCTGAATACTACAATCGATTGAATCAAGTGGGAGTTAATATTCCAGATAAGATAGTGATTGACAGAGTTCTCTAGTGACTATCACCGAGTTACTGGAACTCCGTGATGAACTATAATATGCAAGGGATGACGAAAATGATTCCCCGAGCACTTCGCGATGCTAAAATTGGCAAAGGTAGAAATGAATAAAAGCATCAAGTGTTGATGGTTGACAAGACCACTAGTTTCAATTAAAAGGGCAAGGGAAAGAAAGGGAACTTCAAGAAGAATGGCAAGCAAGTTTCCACTCCCATGAATAAGCCCAAAGCTAGACCCAAGCCTAAAACTAAGTTCTTCTACTACAAAGGAATGGTCACTAGAAGTGGAACTGCCCTAGATACTTGGCGGGTAAGAAGGATGGAAAAGTGAACAAAGGTATATTTGATATACATGTTATTGATGTGTACTTTACTAGTGTTTATAGCAACCCCTTGGTATTTGATAATGGTTCAGTTGCTAAGAGTAGTAACTAAAAACAGGAGTTGCAGAATGAACAGAGACTAGTTATGGGTGAAGTGACAATGTGTGATTCTAAGGTTGATAAGATCACCATTGCACACTCCCTCTACCTTCGAGATTAGTGTTGGACCAAAATAAATGTTATTTGGTGTTTGCGTTGAGCATGAATATGATTGGATAATGTTTATTGCAATACGGTTATTTATTTAACTCAAAGAATAATTGTTGTTCTGTTTACATGCATAAAACGTTCTATGGTCATACACTTAATATAAATGGTTTATTGAATCTCGATCGTAATCATACATATATTCATAATATTGATGCCAAAATATTCAAAGTTAATAATGATACTGCAACTTATTTGTGGAACTGCCGTTTAGGTCATATTGGTGTAAAGGCATGAAGAAACTCCAAGCTGATGGGATTTTGGAATCACTTGATTATGAATCACTTGATGCTTGCGTACCATGCCTCATGGGCAAGATGACTAAGACTCCGTTCTCCGGAACAATGGAGCAAGCAACAGACTTGTTTGGAAATAGTACATACTGATGTGTGCGGTCCAATGAGTGTTGATGCTCGCGATGGGTATCGTTTATTTTCTCACCTTCACAGATGATTTGGGTAGATATGAGTATATCTACTTGATGAAACATAAGTCCGAAACATTTGAAAAGTTCAAAGAATTTCAGAGTGAAGTGGAAAATCATCGTAACAAGAAAATAAAGTTTCTACGATCTGATCGCAGAGGCAAATATTTGAGTTACAAGTTTGGTCTTCATTTGAAACAATGTGGAATAGTTTCAAAACTCACGCCACCTGGAACACCACAGCGTAATGGTGTGTCGAATGTCATAACCGTAATTTATTAGATATGGTGCAATCTATGATGTCTCTTACCGAATTACCACTATCATTTTATGGTTATGCATTAGAGACAACTGCATTCATGTTAAATAGGGCACCACCAAAAAATCCATTGAGACGACACAGTATGAACTGTGGTTTAGCAAGAAACCCAAGCTGTTGTTTCTTTAAGTTTCGGGTTGCGATGCTTATGTGAAAAAGTTTTCATCCTGATAAGCACAAACCCAAATCGAAGAGTTTCATCTTCATAGGATACCCAAAAGAAACTGTTGGGTACACCTTCTATCACTGATCCGAAGGCAAGTTCTTTTCTAGAGAAGGAGTTTCTCTCAAAAGAAGTGAGTGGGAGGAAAGTAGAACTTGATGAGGTAATTGTACCTTCTCCCGAATTGGAAAGTAGTTCATCACAGAAATCAGTTCCAGTGATGCCTACACCAATTAGTGAGGAAGTTAATGATGATGATCATGAAACTTCAGATCAAGTTACTACTGAACCTCGTAGGTCAACCAGAGTACGTTCCGCTCCAGAGTGGTACGGTAATCCTGTTCTGCAAGTCATGCTACTAGACCATGATGAACCTATGAACTATGAGGAGGCGATGATGAGCCCAGATTCTGTGAAATGGCTTAGGGCCATGAAATCTGAGATGGGATCCATGTATGAGGACAAAGTATGGACTTTGAATGACTTGCCTGATGATCAGTGAGCCATTCAGAATAAATGGATCTTCAAGAGGAAGACGGACGCCAATAGTAGTGTTACTATCTACAAAGCTCGAATTGTCGCAAAAGGATTTCGACAAGTTCAAGGTGTTAACTACGATGAGATTTTCTCACTCGTATCGATGCTTAAAAGTCTGTCCGAATCATGTTAGCAGTTGCCGCATTTTATGAAATCTGGCAAATGGATATGAAAACTACATTCCTTAATGGATTTATTAAAGAAGAGTTGTATATGATGCAACCAGAAGGTTTTGTCAATCCTAAAGGTGCTAACAAAGTGTGCAAGCTCCAGCGGTCCATCTATGGACTGGTGCAGGCATCTCGGAGTTGGAATATACACTTTGATGAGTTGATCAAAGCATATAGTTTTATACAGCATTGCGTGAAGCCTGTATTTACAAGAAAGTGAGTGAGAGCACTACAACATTTCTGATAAGCATATGTGACTGACATATTGTTGATCGGAAATAATGTAGAATTTTCTTGAAAGCATAAAGGAGTGTTTAACAGGAGTTTTTCAAAGAAAGACCTCGGTGAAGCTGCTTACATATTGAGCATCAAGATCTATAGAGATAGATCAAGATGCTTGATAATTTTTTCAATGAGTACATACCTTGAAAAGTTTTTGAAGTAGTTCAAAATGAAACAGTCAAAGAAGGAGTTCTTGCCTGTGTTGCAAGGTGTGAAGTTGAGTAAAGACTCAAAACTTGCCATGGCAGAAAATAGAAAGATAATGAAAAGTCATTCCCTATGCCTCAGTCATAAGTTCTATAAAGTATGCTATGCTGTGTACTAGACCTATTTTGTACCTCACCATGAGTTTGGGAAGAGGGTACAATAGTGATCCAGGATCACTGAACAGTGGTCAAAATTATCCTTAGTGGAATAAGGAAATGTTTCTCGGTTATGGAGGTGACAAAGAGTTCGTCGTAGAGAGTTGCGCCAATGCAAGCTTTGCCATCGATATGGATTACTCTAAGTCTCAATATAGATACATATTAAAAGAGGAGCGATTAGAGCATTGTAGACATAGAAAATTTGCAAAATACAAACGACTATGAATGTGGCAGACCCGTTGACTAAACTTCTCTCACAAGCAAAACATGATCACTCTTTGGGTGTTAATCACATAGCAACGTGAACTAGATTATTGACTCTAGTAAACCCTTTACGTATTAGTCACATGGAGGTGTGAACTAATCGCATAAAGATGTGAACTATTGGTGTGAATTCACATGACGATATGAACTAGATTATTGACTCTAGTGCAAGTGGGAGACTGAAGGAAATATGCCCTAGAGGCAATAATAAAGTTGTTATTTCTATTTCCTTATATCATGATAAATGTTTATTATTCATGCTAGAATTGTATTAACCGGAAACTTACTACATGTGTGAATACATAGACAAACACGGTGTCCCTAGTATGCCTCTACTTGACTAGCATGTTAATCAAAGATGGTCAAGTTTCCTAGCCATAGACATGTGTTGTCATTTGATGAACGGGATCACATCATTAGAGAATGATGTGATGGACAAGACCCATCTGTTAGCATAGCACTATGATCATTTAGTTTATTGATATTGCTTTCTTCATAAATTATACATGTTCCTATGACTATGAGATTATGCAACTCCAGAATATCAGAGAAACACTTAGTGTCCTATCAAATGTCACAGCGTATCTGGGTGATTATAAAGATGCTCCACATGTGTCTCTGATGATGTTTGTTGAGTTGTCATAGGTCGAGAATAGGATTTGTCACTCTGTGTTTCGGAGAGGTATCTCTGGGCCCTCTCGGCAATGCTCATCAGTATAAGCCTTGTAAGCAAAGTGATTAATGAGTTAGTTAGGGGATGATGCATTACGTAACGACTAAAGAGACTTGCCTGTAACGAGATTGAACTAGGTATGATGATACCAACGATCGAATCTCGGGCAAGTAACATACAGATGACAAAGGGAACAACATATGTTGTTATGCGGTTTGACTGATAAAGATCTTTGTAGAATATGTAGGAACCAATATGGGCATCCAGGTTCCGCTATTGGTTATTGACCGAAGATGTGTCTCGGTCATGTATACATAGTTCTCGAACCCGTTGGGTCCGCACGATTAACGTTCGATGACGATTTGTATTATGAGTTATGTGATTTGATGTACCAAAGGTTGTTCGGAGTCTCGGATGAGATCACAGACATGACGAGGAGTCTCAAAATGGTCGAGACATAAATATTGATATATTGTACCATGTTATTCGGACACCAGAAGTGTTCCAGATAGTTTCGGATAAAACCAGAGTGCTGGAAGCGTTACTCGAACCCCAGGGGGAAGTAATGGGCTTTAGTGGGCCTTAGGGGAGAGAGAGGGCAGTAGCCAGGAGGTGGTGGGCACCCCCCCAAGGGGAGTCCGAATAGGACTATGGGAGGGGTGTGTGACCCCTCTTTCCCTCTCCCTCTTTCTATCCTTCCTTCTTCTCCTACTTAGACTAGGATAGGGGGAGCCGATTCCTACTTGGAGTAGGACTGCCCCCCTTGGGCGCGCCCCCTAGGGCCGGCTGGCCTCCTCCTCCCCTCCTTTATATATGGGGAGGGGGGCACCCCATAGACACACAAGTTGATCTTTAGCCATGTGTGATGCCCCCTCCACGGTTTACACCCCGATCATATTGTCGTAGTGCTTAGGCGAAGCCCTGCATCAGTAACTTCATCGTTACCATCACTATGCCGCCGTGCTGACGGAACTCTCCCTCGGCCTCAACTGGATCAAGAGTTTGAGGGATGTCACCGAGCTGAACGTGTGTAGGATCTCGGAGGTGCCATGCGTTCGATACTTGGATCGCGAAGACATTCGACTACATCAACCGCGTTACTAAATGCTTCCGCTTTTGGTCTACAAGGGTACGTAGACACACTCTCCCCCTCTCATTGCTATGCATCTTCTAGATAGATCTTGTGTGATCGTAGGAAATTTTTTGAAATATTGTGTTCCCAACATTTTTATGGGCCAGAAGGAATGCAACGGGCCCTGGCCGCGCCTGGGGGGTGCCCCGAGGGAGGCACAACCCACCAGGGCACGCCAGGAGGCCCAGGCACGCCCTGGTGGGTTGTGCCCACCTCGGGTGCCCCCCGGACAGCCTCTTTGCTCTATAAATACCCCAATATTCCATAAACCCTAGGAGAGTCGATGAAATATTCATCCAGCCACCGCAGAGTCTAGAACCACCAGATCCAATCTAGACGCCATCTTAGATGGGGTTCATCACCTCCATTAGTGCCTCTCCGATGATGCGTGAGTAGTTCTTTGTAGACCTTAGGGCCCATTGTTAGTAGCTAGAAGGCTTCCTCTCTCTCTCTCTCTCTTGATTCTCAATACAACGGTCTCTTGGAGATCCATATGATTTAACTCTTTTTGCGGTGTGTTTGTTGGGATGGATGAACTTTGAGTTTATGATCAGATCTATGTTTTTATATCCATGAAAGTATTGGAGTTTCTTTGTTCTCTTTTATGCATGATCTCTTATAGCCTCATATTTCTTCTCTGATATTTGGGTTTTGTTTGCCAACTTGATCTATTTATCTTGCAATGGGAAGAGGTGCTTTGTAGTGGGTTCGATCTTACGGTGCTTGATCCCAGTGACAGAAAGGGAACCGACACGTATGTATCATTGCTACTAAGGATAAAACGATGGGGTCTATCCCTACATAGATAGATCTTGTCTACATCATGTCATCGTTCATATTGCATTACTCCGTTTCTCCATGAACTGAATACACTAGATGCATGCTGGATAGCGGTTGATGTGTGGACTAATAGTAGTACATGCAGGCAGGAGACGGTCTACTAATCTTGGACATGATGCCTATGTAATGATCATTGCCTGGATATCGTCATGAGTATTTGAAGTTCTATCAATTGCCCAACAGTAATTTGTTCACCCACCGCTTTGCTATTTTTCTCAAGAGAAGCCACTAGTGAAATGTACGGCCCCCGGGTCTCTTTCTAATATTATTTGCCTTTGCGATCTACTTGTATTTGCATTTACTTTTAGATCTATTAATCTAAAAACCCAAAAATACGTTGCTGCACTTTATTTTATTTGCGATCTATTTATCCAGTCTATTACAACTTTTCCTGTCACGCACCAATTTCTAGCACCGTTACCCGAAAGGGATTGACAACCACTTTAACACATTGGCTTGAGAGGACTTGTTATATGTGTGCAGGGGCTATTTACACTGTGTTGCTTGGTTCTCCTACTAGTTCGATAACCTTGGTTTCATATTTGAGGGAAATGCCTACCGCCCCTGTACTGCATCATTCCTTCCTCTTTGGGGAAATACCTACCGCCTCCAATGTAGCTTCAAGCGACATCAACGATATGCGAGAGTGTTTCGTCGCCAACTTCCAGGGCACTCGCGACCGCTCGCCAGCTGCAGGTGACCTGCGGCGCATCAAGCAGCAATCGGGAGAGACCTTCCAGAAGTACATCCAGTGCTTCAACAGCGTTCGCCCCAAAATCCCCAAGGTGTCATATGACGCCATCATCTCGGCGTTCACTCATGGTGTCTGCAACATCAAGATGAAGGAGGAGCTCGCCATACACGAGGACCTGTGCACGGCTCTGGGGATGATCAACATGGCAACCAAGTGTGCGAGAGCTAAGGAGGGACATCTCTCCCTCCTCGACTTCCCGGAGGCTGGCCCAGAAGACAAGAAAACCAAGGCCAAGGACGTGAAGCGCAAGCGGACGGCCATGCTCGCGGCCGAACCAGAGATGAAGCATGGCTACAACCACCCAGAGTCATCCAAGGGTAGTCGTCCATTCTGTGTCTTCCACAACATGCACAGCCACAACACCAACGACTTCTCGGAGCTCAGGGCCATCCGTGACAGGCGCTTCGGTCGTCACCCTGAGCGCAGCAACCGAGGCTACGATCGTGGAGGTGGCCGAGGCAGAGGATGCTAGGACGGCGCGACCCCTGCCAGGAGTGCCGCGATCAGCCTCGTGAGGACCGACGGCAGGGCCAGCCTTGTGAGGGTGCCTAGCACGATCAGCCTCGCGAGGACCATCCTCAAGGCAATGCTAGCCTTCCTCCTGGCCAGGGTCCTCCTTCATTAGCCCCGAAGGAAAGGCAATCTCCACTTCAACGGCCCGGTACGGCCCACCTTCAGCATCAACAAGTCAAGACCCTCGCGAGGGGCCAAGCCTCATGAGGAGGACGACACCAAGACCTCAGGAGATGTAAGAGATAAATGGCGCCGTCCGTGCGGAGCGCCAAATTTTCCATTCCCGTGCAACAAGGCCAAGACCACCAGGACGGTAGGACGAAGGTCATCGCGAGCCCACCATGGCGTCACGACCAGAGGCTTTTGCAGGCAAAGACGACTTTTGTCAAGATCACATGTACTAGTTGTTTCCCTTCGAATTTGGCTGTTGTGGGATCCCTTCCCGCCTTCATTTGGGGAGAGGACCGAGGCCACTATAAATAGGACCGAGCCACCACCATAGAGGCGGGGAACCCCATCGGTGCTATTCCACCCACACTAGCTCGCTTGAGAACAAGAACACACCTCCTGAGGTTGTTCATCCAATGTACTAGTTCGTCCTCAGCCCCGAGAGGCCAATCCACCACAAAGCAGGTGTAGGGTTTTACACTGCAAGGTGGCCCAAACCTGGGTAAATTGCTGCATCCCATTTCCTTCCCGTTCATCGAGCTAGGCTGTGAGATTGGCGAGTAGGCAGACTGGGGAGGTTGAGTTCTTCGCATGCACCCCAGAGTTTGAACCTCTCAAGGGTCTGCGGAGCCCGAAATCCGACATTTGGCGCGCTAGGTAGGGGAGAAGTAAGAGATAAATGGCACCATCCATGGGGAGCGAAGAAGGAGGTTGGAGGGGCCAAGAGTTCCCAGGCCGTCGATGGAGCCACTTCATGGGTCGCAGGCAGGCAAGTCTGGTAACCCCTATTCCCAGAACAACGACAGTAGCCCCAGGGCCCAAGGCGTCCTTGAACTTGGCTTCGAGGCAAAGCCAGGGGCAAGTGCGGAGCGCCGCGGGCCCTAACCTCCCACGGCCTTGGTTGACGCGTGGTGCTTGATTGGACGTGGGTGCCTCCACTTCCAACGCTACCTCGGCAATCGTTCAACTTGACAAGAGCTTACTTCATGTAGAGAAAGATCATGGAGGCTGGTGGTTGGCCTCCCTCGTGCTATAAATTGGGCCTCCCTTGCTCATGTCCATCTCCTCATAGCCCGCTTCTTCTTCTTCTTCTTTGACATTTGGCATCCCGCTGGCGCTTGCCTGGCCTTGGTGAGGCTTGCATAGGAATCTCCGCTCCTTAGGAGCCAGACTGAGGAGGCAGCTCCTTCTGGAGGTCTTGGCATCATACTCCTCACGGGGCTTGGCCCCTCGCGAGGGTCTTGAGTTGTTGATGCTGAAGTTGGGCCATACCAGGACGTCGATGGAGCCACGTCGTGGGCCGCAGGCAGGCAAGTCTGGGTACCCCCGTTCCAAGAATGCTGACAGTAGCCAAAGGGCAAGTGCGAAGCGCCACGGGCTCTAACCGCCTGTGGTTGGTCGATGCGTGGCAACTGATGGGACGTGGGCATCTCCTCTTCCCCACACGGCCTCGGCAACAATCCCCGGCTAATAAAAAGGCTAAAGCCTGCCGCTAAGCCTTCATTGCCTTTCCTTCATCTTGCTCCAGATCCCCTTCTCCCGCTGCTCAAAGCGCCTCCAGATCTGTTGAATCCTTCCCCCGAGCCCGCCACCGATGGCCAGTGACAAGGCGAAGTCATTGGCCCCGGCCACGCACTCGACTTCCTAGTTCGAGCCAGCTCTGAGCGCATCCACCACTGCTGAAGAGAAGCACCTCCCGCTAACAGTGTGCAACAACAACGAGGGGGAGAGAAGTGCCAGGACCCCGATTCCAGGTCACACCGATCTAGCATGTAACACCTCATATCACTTTGCGGCCTCACGCACGGTATTCCCACGGGTGTCGCCTTACCACGGCCCGGGACCGTTTGCGCCTTTTGGCTCACGTATATGATAGTGTTGCTAGCATCCATATGACAGAGAACCTGGGACGACATGGCTAGTCGTGAACCCAAAGCGGCACTATCCTATGGGGACAGGCATACATGAATCACATCGAGCATGTCGGTCAGTAGCGTGTGAATTCGGGCTGTAGCACTGGGCTAATAGGACTCCGGGAACCCGGGCTGTAGCAGGCTAGGCAGGACTCCGGATGTCACCGCGTGACACAGGAACGAAGTGAAACACATGCCGACCAGTCAAGTGTCCTGAGCAGTAGTGCTGGGCTAGCAGGACTCCGGTGAACCGGGCTGTAGCGGACTACTATGGCTCATGGAAGCACTAGACTACATTTCCCCATAAGAGAGGCTGCCAAGGATAAACAACTAGATTGTTGGATCCCACACGTACCAAGCATTTCAATCATACACACAATATGCTCGATATGTGTAAATACAACATGGCATCACAACAAAACTCTACAACTCAAAGTACTTTATTTAAAGGATCTAGAGAGCCATACATAACATGTTCATACAGGTAGGGGTCACATGACCCGACACTCAAGTCATACAAGCATACAAGCACATGCGGAAGAAAACTAGTCTGAGTACAGACACTAGAAAGAAAGAAGGCTTGACAAAGCCTGTCTATCTACAAAGGGCCCTCCATGGCCAGAATCACCACCTGGGTGGCAAGTCACTCATCGATGTCGAGGTCTACGTAAAACCCGTCGGAGGGGGCGGTGTTGTCGTCTGAAAATAGTAATTAAAGCAACATGAGTACAAAGGTAACCAGCAAGTCTTACAACAGATCCTACTATACATGCTCATTCTCAAGAAGGTGGTGGAGTTGTTGCAGCAAGCCAGCTTTGACTCTTGGCTAAGCTATCCTACGAGACACCACTTGTAAAATAGTTTCGCACACGAGTCCACTAATCACCAACACAATACTCCATCGTGGATCCTCCCTCGTCATCCTACGAGAGGGCCATCCGCGGTACTCACACTTATCTTAAGTCTTTTAGTAGTAACCATTAACTTGTCTATGAACTGTATAGGCAACCAAGTAGCACTTTATCGCAGACGCGGCTATTCGAATAGATGATGTTAACCCTACAGGGGTGTACTTCTTCATACACGCTCTCACCACTTACCGTCATTTACATGACATGTACTCGGCAACCTTCAAGCGGAAGCCAACGAGGGTGTCGGCCACGGCCTACCTAAACACTCAAGTCTCTAGTCCAGGTTTATCGCCTATCCAGGTTCCATCCACAGGGAGTCCGGCCGAGGTTTCCACATACGGCCCCAAATGATGTGAACAGGGTTCCCGAGACACCAAACGGGTGACTCGGTACACCGTGCCACGATGTATCTACCGCATCATAGCCCACCCCTAGGGTCAGCGCTACGCACAGCCGCCAACACATAACCTACAAACACCAGAAACTAGTTGCAACTCCTGGAAATAGTACTAGGGTGGTTAAGAAGCCGAGAGGGTCAATTAAGGATCCCAATGCATGGTAGTAACTGATTCTTAAATCACACATAAAGATCTCAGATCTTAAGGACTGCATCAATGAAACAACCCACCATGTACTCCTACATGGCCTCTCATCAATACCTTTACCAAAACATGTTCAACACATCCCTCACATTAGTGAAGTAATCATTTCACTCTAGCCCATCACCCAGATGAACCAGACCTGACACAACTCTAAGCATAGCAGGCATAGCAAGGTAGGAAACACATACATGGCTCAATCAACTCCTACACATGCTAGTGGGTTTCATCTAGTTACTGTGGCAATGACATGTCATGCAGAAAATAAGGGTTCAACTACTGTAGCACACAGCAGTTTGAAATGTTGTTGTCTTAATGCAGTAAATGAGAGCAGGAGCGAGAACATGGGATTGTATCGATATGATCAATGGGGCTGCTTGCCTGATGGAGTAGTAGTAGGGTACTACCCTTCAGTTGGATACTCGAGAATATCCTCGGAGGTAGAACCTACCATGAAAGACATCACAGAACACAATCATCACATGGCAATACGCAACAATATGATGCATGCTATGACATGGCAATATGAGGTGTCCTGGCTAATGCATTGTGAAACAAGTTGGTTTGAGTCCATTTGAATCAAAGGTTCAAATGGAAGCTTATGTTATTAAGTCATATAAGTGCATTTGCTTGTTTCACCTAAATAGCAAGGTTAAAGTGTTTTGTCATGCATGAAACCATTACAGATGGAAAGATTGAATTTTTTTGATCAAATTTCATATATAAATCTTTGCATTTGGAGTTACAGATTAAAAGTTATGAATTTTTTGAGTTTGTAGTATTTTCTGGAATTTCCTGTATAAGAATAATTCCAGTAATTGAATTAATGCGTTAGCATTGCATCAGGGTGACGTCAGTGGTCAATGGAGCTGGTCCAGGTCAAACCTGACTAGTGGGACCCGCATGTCAGTAGCTAAATAACTAACTAAATTTAGTTAGTGCTAATCTAAGTTAATTAGCAGAGCGGTCCCACTTTTCATAGACTCAGGGGGAGTCAACCTGGGCCCACACGGGGTCAACCAGGGTCAAATGAGATCAAACTGGCCGGTGTTTAGCCGCCGGCGAGGCCAGACGCGGCGGAGCGGTGCGGGTTTCGTGCTCCGGCAACCAAATGGGCGGCACAGAGCATCTACGCGTAGCTGGGAACAAGCCGCGTCGTTTGGTGGCAGTGGTGGAGCTTGGGGTGGCCGGAAACGTCGCCGACGACGAGCTGTGCAGCTGCCGGAGCTCGGGTGAGGTCGAACCCAAGGCTACGGGACACGGCGAGGCGCGTGGAGTAGTGCTACGGGTTCCTGCGAGTGCGGTGAGTGTGTTGGTCACAGTGGTGTGGCCGGTGGGTGGCCAGAGTCACGTAGGCGACGAGCTCGGCAGCGGCGGGTCCAGGTGAGCATGGTGCAGTGCACACGGTGCATGAGAGAGGTAATAGAGAGGGGGAGGACGGAGCAGGGCTCACGGTGATCGCAAAAAGCGTCGAAGCGGGCTCGGGGAAGGCCGAAGCTGAGCGGGGCGACGATGGCGATCTCGACGGCCAGAGTTGGGGAAGACAGGGTTGGGGGTGACTCCACAGCGGGCGAGTGCTCGGGGCTCGGCCTGCTCGACGTGGACGACGATTGCGGAGCGAATGGACACGGCAGCGCGACACGGCACGGGGATGACGGCGGACGCGGGTTTCACTATGGTGCAAGCGCGGCAGCGTCGGCCATGGTGCCGGAGAGCGAGGGAGAGGAGCTGGGGAGGCAGGAGTGTGTCTGCGAGCTCGGGGGAGGAATGGGTGATTCACCCAGGCTAGCAGAACGGCGAGGGGAGGAAGTAGGGCGGTAGGCAGCTGCATGGCGCGCACTGGTGCCGGCGGCGAGCACCTGCCTGCCTGCCTGGCCGAGTCAAGCCGCTCACTGGAGCGGTTGCTGGGCTGGGCCGGTTAGGTGGGCCTGCTAGGTGAGCGCCAGGTAAGTCCTCTGCTCTCTGCTTTTGTTTTTCTTTTTTATTTGTTCCTGTTCTGTGTTTTGAAATAGTAAAAATACTATTCCATTTAGGAAAACCTGGAAATATTCAGAGGCACATTTGAAATTATTCTCAATAGCCTAAAAATACCTTCAAGATTATTTGGGCATTTTAAAATATTTATAGGATTTAAATTGCCCAAATGCAAGTAGTAATGATTTAATCCAATGACCTTATGTGTCATGGAAAAAATGTGAACCCATTTTGTCAGAGATTCTAAGCCAAAACAAAAAGGGTGGACTTTTTAGAAGGGCATTTTAGGTTCACTGAAAAAGATTTTAGTAAACCCTAGTTATTTCCAAGGGGTGCTGGGGGTTCTGTCATCCCCATTTCTGTTTTCTGGAAGAGTAGACATGATGCAACACTCTAATGCATGAACTAGGTAGGGTGTGACAACTCACCCCCACTCAAAAGAATCTCGTCCCAAGATTTAGGATCCGTTGGGAAGAAGGTGGGGTACTCATGTCGAAGACGATCCTCCCTTTCCCAAGTGGCTTCTTTTTCAGAGTGGTGTGACCATTGAACCTTGAGAAACTTGATGTTATGGCGTCGAGTGGTACACTCGGCTTGATCAAGGATATGAACGGGATATTCCCGATAGGTGAGATTATCTTGGAGTTCAAGCGTTTCGCGGTCCACTCCACAAATAGGATCCGCGAAGCAACGCTTGAGTTGAGAAACGTGGAAGACATCGTGGACTCTGGAAAGATGCGGAGGTAGTTCCAATTGGTAGGCAACTTCTCCTCGTTTGGCAAGAATGCGAAAAGGTCCAATGTAACAAGGAGCCAATTTGCCTTTGATACTGAAATGATGGGTTCCCTTTAAAGGAGTAACCCGAAGGTAAGCCTTCTCGCCGACTTCATAAGTCATGAGCTCATGTTTCCGGTCATATTGGCTCTTTTGACGAGATTGGGCTATTTTCAATTTCTCACGAATAACGCGAACCTGCTCTTCTACTTCCTGAATCATATCCGGGCCAAAGAGTTGTCTTTCCCTGGTTTCTGACCAGTTAAGAGGCGTTCGACATTTTCGTCCATAGAGAACTTTGAAAGGAGCTTTGCCCAAGCTAGCTTGATAACTATTGTCATAAGCAAACTCCGCGAATGGAAGGCATTTCTCCCATTCCATACCGAAAGAGATGACAGAAGCTCAGAGCATATCCTCCAGAATTTGATTGACTCGTTCTACTTGACCACTTGATTGGGGTGGAAGGCGGTGCTAAAGGAGAGACGAGTTCCCATAGCATTTCGAAAACTTTCCCAAAATCGAGAGGTGAAGAGACTCCCACGGTCTGAGTTAATTTCCAATGGGACACCATGAAGAGACACTATTCGGGAGATGTATAAGTCAGCTAGCTGGCTAGCGGTGATACTCTCACGAACAGGTAGGAAGTGGGCTACTTTGGAAAGACGATCGATCACGACGAAGATAGCATTATTCCCTTTCTTGGTCCTGGGAAACCCGGTAATGAAATCCATACTGATTTTATCCCATTTCCATTCAGGAATAGCCAAAGGTTGAAGGGTGCTAGCAGGCCGTTGATGCTCTGCTTTAACACGACGACAGACATCGCAACTAGCAATGTATTGAGCAATTTCTCTCTTCATCCTAGTTCACCAAAACCTCTGGCATAGGTCTTGATACATTTTAGTACTACCAGGATGAATGGTGAGAGGGGATTCATGAGCCTCCTTAAGTATCAGTTGCCGTAGTTGTTGTTTCTTGGAAACCACTAGGCGGTTCTCAAAGAAAACAACACCTTGATCGTTCACAGAGAAACACGTAGCAGCTCCGCTAGCAATGTTCTGCTTGATCCGAGATATCCCCTTGTCATACCGCTGGGCGGTTATGATCTGATCCATAAGGGTCGGTTTCACCACCAAGGTAGATAGGAATCCCTGAGGAACAATGTGAAGATTAAGCTTCCGAAATTCCTCATGGAGAAGTGGTTGGCCTTGTTGTAACATCAGGTTGTTACAATAGGATTTACGACTTAGTGCATCAGCCATAACATTGGCTTTTCCTGGGGTGTAAATTATCCCTAAGTCGTAATCCGAGATCAACTCGACCCAACGTCTTTGCCTGAGATTCAAATCCGGTTGGGTGAAGATATATTTCAGACTTTGGTGATCAGTGAAGATCTCGTAATGATTACCGAGAAGGTAATGTCGCCAAGTTTTAAGTGCATGGACTACAGCTACAAGCTCTAGATCATGTGTGGGATAGTTTTCCTCGTGTGGGTGTAATTGCCGTGAAGCATAGGCAATTACCTGACGATCTTGCATGAGTATGCAACCTAGTCCTTGTCGTGAGGCATCGCAATAGATAATAAATTCCTTGGAGAAGTCTGGTGGTACCAGTATGGGAGCAGATGTCAGGCGTCTTTTCAGTTCCTGAAAGCTGAACTCGCACTATGGGGTCCACTCGAACTTTTTATCTTTCTTGAGGAGTTCAGTTAGAGGTTTAGAAACCTTGGAGAAATTCTCGACGAAGCGGCGGCAATAGCTCGCTAAGCCAAGGAAGCTCCAAACTTGCTTAACCGTTTCAGGTGGAGTCCAATCACGGACGGCTTGAACTCGCTCGGGATTGACAGTAATACCCTTACCAGAGATTATATGTCCCAAATAGGTCACTTCTAGCAACCAAAATTCACACTTGGAGAATTTGCCATAAAGGCGGTGCTCTTGAAGTTTCGTCAGTACCAGCCTTAGATGTTCGGCATGTTCTTCCTCACTCTTGGAGTAGATGAGTATATCATCGAGGTATACCACGACGAATTTATCCAAATACTCCATGAAGACCGAGTTCATTAACCGAGAGAAGGTGGTTGGGGCATTGGTTAAACCGAAGGACATAACGGTGTACTCGTATTGTCCATAACGAGTAACCAAGGCCATTTTGGGAATGTCCCGTTTTTGATTTTGATTTGATGGTAGCCCAACCTCAAATCCATTTTGAAAAAGACTGAGGATCTAGCGAGCTGGTCATACAGATCGTTGATCCTGGGGAGCGGATACTTGTTCTTGATAGTGACCAGGTTGACAGGTCAGTAATCTACAACCATCCAATCCGTTCCATCCTTCTTCTTGACGAAGAGGACGGGGCAATCCCAAGGAGAAGAACTAGGACGGATGAAACCCTTTTTCAAGGACTCATCGAGTTGAATCTTAAGCTCGGCTAGTTCTAAGGGTGCCATCTTATAGGGTCTTCTAGAAATTGGGACGGTTCCTGGAACAAGGTCTATCACGAACTCGACATCCCTATCAGGTGGAACACATGGCAGTTCTTCTGGAAAGACATCCGGGAAGTCTCGGACTACCGAAATATCTTCAAGGTATGGAAGGGGGTTGGCATTTAGGGAGTAAAGCTGGCGCTTGGCCACTCGAGTTAAGACATTGACTGTCTTGCCTGATGGGTGAGTAAGTTGAACGGTTCTAGTGGCACAATCAATCTTAGCATAATGAGCTGACATCCAGTCCATACCCAAGATGATGTTTATGTCCGAGGACTTGAGAGCTATTAAGGATGCATGGAAGACAAGTCTATCGACAAGAATTTCATTCCCATGGCTTACTCTAGAACTTTGCCATTTGGAACCCAGAGTTTGAATTACCATGGAAGTGGGCATGTCGCAGAATGTCGTGTTATGCGATCGAGCATAGCTCTCAGATATGAATGAATGAGATGCTCCAGTATCAAAAAGAACAGATGTCGGATGGCAATTAACAAGGAGCGTACCAAGGACGACGTTAGGCTCATCATGAGCCTCCTTAGCTGAGACATAGTTGACATGGCCACGTGTAGTGGTGGCTGGCTTGGCGTAGAATGTCTTTCCCGCTGGCCTACCACAGCCAACGGACTTTCCATACTGGTTGGGGTTGTTGTTCTGGGGACACTCTCAACTGTAGTGACCCGGCTCTCCACACTTGAAACATGTCACAATATTGGGGCATGGAGTAGCATTAGCAGCGGGGCCACCATAGGCCCTAGGTGGTGCAAACTGCTGGTTGGGGCAAGGCGCCTCAAAGGATGGCCTCGGGGTGAACTTGGGTGGCAGCGCTGTGCTTGGAATCCACGCCCGGCGCTTCTGAGATCCAGAGCCGGATGAAGAACCAAAATCACGGAAGTGCTTGCGTGAAGTGTCATAGTCAGTCTGACCTGTCTCAGCACTGATGGCCTTATTGACCAGCTTCTGGAAAGAGGTGCACTCGTGCAGACAAAGATCACGGGGAAGCTCGGGGCTAAGTCCCTTGCGGAACCTTGCCCGCTTCTTAGCGTCAGTGGATACCTCTTCAGGAGCATAACGTGCTAGGTTTCCAAACTCACGGCTGTATGCATCCACAGTCTGCCTGCCTTGGGTGAAATTGCAGAACTCTTCCCTCTTATGATCCATGAGACCTTCCGGGATGTGATGCTCGTGGAAAGCCTCACTGAATTCGGCCCAAGTAGTGATTTGGCCAACCGGGCGCATAGCCTCAAAGTTTTCGCACCAAAGGCTAGCAGGGCCTTCAAGGTGATAGGGAGCATAGGTAACCTTATTAGCTTCGGCTACGTTGGCAGAACATAGCTTATGGGTGATTGTCGGTGTCAAAACCGGCGGATCTCGGGTAGGGGGTCCCGAACTGTGCGTCTAGGCCGGATGGTAACAGGAGGCAAGGGACATGAAGTTTTACCCAGGTTCGGGCCCTCTCGATGGAGGTAAAACCCTACGTCCTGCTTGATTAATATTGATGATATGGGTAGTACAAGAGTAGATCTACCACGAGATCGAGGAGGCTAAACCCTAGAAGCTAGCCTATGGTATGATTGTTGATGTGTCTGTTGTCCTACGGACTAAAACCCTCCAGTTTATATAGACACTAGAGAGGGTTAGGGTTACACAAAGTCAGTTACAATGGTAGGAGATCTTTATATCCGTATCGCCAAGCTTGCCTTCCACGCCATGGAAAGTCCCTTCCGGACATGGGACGGTGTCTTCAATCTCGTATCTTCATAGTCTAGGAGTTTGGCTAAAGGTATAGTCCAGCTATCTGAACACCCCCTAATCTAGGACTCCCTCAGTGATGCTGCGAAACCAATCATACGCATCGAGGGGCTCGACGGAATGATTAAACTTTTGTGGATACAACTTGATAAAGTCACTGATTGACACCAAGTCGTTCCTCTGATGGCGTGCATTGTTCTTCTCAATCCGCTCCAGCAAGCGGTTAGTCTCGCGCTTGTTTCTTTCCGCCTCCAGCATAACTTCGGCCAGAGAAGGCGGGTGAGGCAGATTCCCATCCCTAGCTGCACTGGCTTCCCCCTGCTCCGGGGCAGCAGGGTTGTTGCGGGTGTTGAGCATCCTAGGAAAAACAAGACAATGGTTTAGACAAGGATGGCACAATCTTGGCAAGGAAGTGCGGAATGTAATGGATAACATGGAATGTTGAGATGTTCATTGCACGACATGGTAATATAGAAACTGCCATATATATACCATCAGTCATATACACCGTACATAGTTTAGTACAAGCCCAGGCTGGAGTACAACTACGGTGAAAGACGTTAGATCTCATCGGAGGCATTCCAAGCTCCTATACATTATTTTATACACCTCCGGAGCGTAATACACACCAAGTCGTATCCCACGGGTCACGCAGGACTTTGGAGAATACAACTATTATAGTACTAGTGAAACTACTACTAGCTCAGACAGCTCCATAGTAATCCTCATAAAAGTCACCACCAAAGCCTGGAAGCGGAACATGATCATCTGGGAACAGATGGTCCTGTGGAGCTTGCGGGCCATAGGGACTCGGATGTGGCCTTGGTCCAACAAACGGTGGCAGACGGGGACCACGAGGAGGGGTGATGCCTCCTACATCACGCCAGTCCATACAATCTAGCAATACAGACCCACGGGGTACAGGTCCCTCATGTCCATGTATCCAGCCTGCACAGCAGGTGCAAACCGGGTCAAAGTGGCCCAGTGGTCAGAACAAGACTTGAAAAGCTCCATCCGCAAGGCCCGATTTTCGCGGTCCTTGTCCTCGAGCATCTCGGCAGTGGTGCGGAGTAGTGAATCCTCATGTGTAGAGTCATAGTACAAAGCCTGATAGTACCCCTGTGCCCCAGGGAGTGAGGCTGGCATGTAGCGGAAATCGTTGTTCTGAAGCAAGGCAGTTCTGGCTCGAATGATAGTCATCATTGAGTAAGCTGCATCCTGCACGGACATCTCGATCATAACCCCAAGTCCATAAGAGCAGTGAAGGGGTTCAGTGGCTCCAGTATAAGAGGGGTATATCCTGATAGTACAAAGGTATTGGCTCCGATTGAAGTCTCAGAACTGCTCGTCGATGGTATACTCTGGATACCATCGATATCCTATCTCGGCTATCACTCGGACCAACATGGCCGTGTGACCAGGTACATCGAAGCACCTTGTTAGACGAACCACTTGGTTCTAGGAACGGGTGGCCATCTGAAAGCACAGAATAATGCAAAGGCATTAGAATTTTCTAGGAGAAATCGGACAGCATAACGGCTGTAAATGCTCAGAAAAAGATTTGAGACATTCACAACAGTTTGCAAAACCACTCAACAACATCATATCAAGGTTCTGCTTCAACTGGCAACATACTAAAAGTAGTAGAAACTGAACTAAGGCTTGAACCCACAATCCTATAAGTTACTACGGATTAGTAACACGTGAACCTAATAGAGAGAAGAGAGCCTAGTCCTTAACCCACGTAGAATGAGAAGAGAATGACTCAGACCAGAGGGCATAAGGTAAAGGCACAAAAGAGCCTTATGTTCCCTCCCATAATCAACTCACCTACATATAACTAAAGCATTTCTAGACTCGACATCGACCAGTTTGGCTCAACGAACCTACAGGCAGTCTGGCTCTGATGCCAACGCTGTGAGGACCCCGATTCCAAGTCACACTGATCTAGCCTGTAACACCTCATATCACTTTGCGGCCTCACGCACGGTATTCCCACGGGTGTCGCCTTACCATAGCCCAGGACCATTTATGCTTTTTGGCTCACGTATATGATAGTGTCGCTAGCATCCATATGCCAGAGAACCCGGGCCGACATGGCTAGTCGTGAACCCAAAGCGGCACTAACCTATGGGTACAGGCATACATGAATCACATCGAGCATGTCGGTCAGCAGCGTGTGAATCCGGGCTATAGCACTGGGCTAATAGGACTCCGGGAACCCGGGCTGTAGCAGGCTAGGCAGGACTCCGGATGTCACTGCGTGACATTTCCCCGAAGGGACAGACACAGGAACGAAGTGAAACACATGCCGGCCAGTCAAGTATCCTGAGCAGTAGTGCTGGGCTAGCAGGACCCCGGTGAACCAGGCTGTAGCGGACTACTATGGCTCATGGAAGCACTAGACTACATTTCCCCATAAGAGAGGCTGCCAAGGATAAACAACTAGATTGTTGGATCCCACACATACCAAGTATTTCAATCATACACACAATAGGCTCGATATGTGTAAATACAACATGGCATCACAACAAAACTCTACAACTCTAAGTACTTTATTTAAAGGCTCTAGAGAGCCATACATAACATGTTCATACAGGTAGGGGTCACATGACCCGACACTCAAGTCATACAAGCATACAAGCACATGCGGAAGCAACCTAGTCTGAGTACAGACACTAGTAAGAAAGAAGGCTTGACGAAGCCTGTCTATCTACAAGGGGCCCTCCATTGCCAGAATCACCACCTGGCGGCAAGTCACTCATCGACGTCGAGGTCTACGTAAGACCCGTCGGAGGGGGCAGTGTTGTCGTCTGAAAATAGTAATTAAAGCAACATGAATACAAAGGTACTCAGCAAGTCTTACAACAGACCGTACTATACATGCTCATTCTCAAGAAGGTGGTGGAGTTGTTGCAGCAAGCCAGCTTTGACTCTTGGCTAAGCTATCCTACGAGACACCACTTGTAAAATAGTTTTGCACACGAGTCCACTAATCACCAACACAATACTCCACCGTGGATCCTCCCTCGTCATCCTACGAGAGGGCCATCCGCGGTACTCACACTTATCTTGAGTCCTTTAGAAGTAACCATTAACTTGTCTATGAACTGTATAGGCAACCAAGTACTCCTTTACCGCAGACGCGGCTATTCGAATAGATGATGTTAACCCTACGGGGGTGTACTTCTTCATACACGCTCTCACCACTTACCGTCGTTTACACGACATGTACTTGGCAACCTTCAAGCGGAAGCCCAACGAGGGTGTCGGCCACGGCCTACCTAAACACTCAAGTCTCTAGTCCAGGTTTATCGCCTATCCAGGTTCCATCCGCAGGGAGTCCGGCTGAGGTTTCCACATACGGCCCTGAATGATGTGAACAAGGTTCCCGAGACACCAAACGGGTGACTCAGTACACCGTGCCACGGTGTATCTACCGCATCATAGCCCACCCCTAGGGTCAGCACTACGCACGACAGCCAACACATAACCTACAAACACCAGAAACTAGATGCAACTCCTGGACAGAGTACTAGGGTGGTTAAGAAGCCGAGAGGGTCAATTAAGGATCCGAATGCATGGTAGTAACCGATTCTTAAAGCACACATACAGATGTCAGTTCTTAAGGACAGCCACAATGAAACAACCCACCATGTACTCCTACATGGCCTCTCATCGATACCTTTACCAAAACATGTTCAACACATCCCTCACATTACTGACGTAATCATTTCACTCTAGCCCATCACCCAGATGAACCAGACCTGACACAACTCTAAGTATAGCAGGCATAGCAAGGTAGGAAACACATACATGGCTCAATCAACTCCTACACATGCAAGTGGGTTTCATCTAGTTACTGTGGCAATGACAGGTCATGTAGAGGTTAAGGGTTCAACTACCGCAGCACACAGCAGTTTGAAACGTTGTTGTCTTAATGCAGTAAATGAGAGTAGGAGCGAGAACATGGGATTGTATCGATATGATCAATGGGGCTGCTTGCCTGATGGAGTAGTAGTAGGGTACTGCCCTTCAGTTGGATACTCGAGAATATCCTCGAAGGCAGTACCTACCATGAAGGACATCACAAAACACAATCATCACATGGAAATATGCAACAAGTTGGTTTGAGTCCATTTGAATCAAAGGTTCAAATCGAAGCTTATGTTATTAAGTCATATAAGTGCATTTTCTTGTTTCACCTAAACAGCAAAGTTAAAGTGTTTTTTCATGCATGAAACCATTACAAATGGAAAGATTGAATTTTTCTGATCAACATTCATATATAAATCTTTGCATTTTGTGTTACGGATTAAAAGTTATGAATTTTTGAAGTTTGTAGTATTTTCTGGAATTTACTGTATAAGAATAATCCCAGTAATTGAATTAATGCGTCAGCATTGCGTTAGGGTGACGTTAGTGGTCAACGGAGCCGGTCCAGGTCAAACCTAACTAGTGGGACCCGCATGTCAGTAGTTAATTAACTAACTAAATTTAGTTAGTGCTAATCTAAGTTAATTAGCAGAGCAGCCCCAATTGTCATAGACTCAGGGGGAGTCAACCTGGGCCCACACGGGGTCAACCAGGGTCAAACGAGGTCAAACTCGCCGGCGTTTAGCCGCCGGCGAGGACAGACGCAGCGGAGCGGTGCGGGTTTCGTGCTCCGGCGACCAAATGTGCGGTGGAGAGCATCTACACATAGCTGGGAGCAAGCCGCGTCGTTTGGTGGCAGTGGTGGAGTTCGGGGTGGCCGGAAACATCGCCGGCGACGAGCTGTGCGGCTGCCGGAGCTCAGGTGAGGTCGAACCCAAGGCTACGGGATACGACGAGGCGCGTGGAGTAGTGCTACGGGTTCTTGCAAGTGCGGTGAGTGTGTTGGTCACAGTGGTGTGGCCGGTGGGTGGCCGGAGTCACGTTGGCGACGAGCTCTGCGGCGGTGGGTGCAGGTGAGCATGGTGCGGTGCACACGGTGCATGAGAGAGGTAACGGAGGGGGAGGACGGAGCAGGGCTCACGGCGGTCGCAACAAGCGTTGAAGCGGGCTCGGGGAAGGCCGGAGCTGAGCGGGGCGACGATGGCGATCTCGGCGGCCGGAGTTGGGGAAGACGGGGTCGAGGGCGACTCCAGAGCAGGCGAGCGCTCGGGGCTCGGCCTGCTTGACGTGGACGACGACTGCGGAGCGAATGGATATGGTAGCGTGGCACGGGGACAACGGCGGACGCAGGTTTCACGGTGGCGCGGGCGCGACAGCGTCGGCCATGGTGCGGGAGAGCGAGGGAGAGGAGCTAGGGAGGAAGGAGTGTGTCTGCGAGCTCGGGGGAGGAATGGGTGATCCACTCATGCTAGTAGAACGGCGAGGGGAGGAAGCAGGGCGGTAGGCAGCTGCGTGGCGCACGCTGGTGCCGGCATCGAGCACCTGCCTGCCTGCCTGGCCGAGTCAAGTTGCTCGCTGGAGCGGTTGCTGGGCTAGGCCGGCTAGGTGGGCCTGCTAGGTGAGCTCCAGGTAAGTCCTCTGCTCTCTGCTTTTGTTTTTCTTTTTTATTTGTTCCTGTTCTGTGTTTTGAAATAGTAAAAATACTATTCCATTTAGGAAAAACCTGGAAATATTCAGAGGCACAATTGAAATTATTCTCAACAGCCTAAAAATACCTTCAAGATTATTTGGGCTTTTTAAGATATTTATAGGATTTAAATTGCCCAAATGCAAGTAGTAATGATTTAATCCAATGACCTTATGTGTCCTGGAAAAAATGTGAACCCTTTTTGTGAGAGGTCCAATGACTTTTTAGAAGGGCATTTCAGGTTCATTGAAAAAGATTTAGTAAACCCTAGTTATTTCCAGGGGGGCTGGGGGTTCTGTCATCCCCATTTCAGTTTTCTGGAAGAGTAGACATGATGCAACACTCTAAAGCATGAACTAGCTAGGGTGTGATAAGAAGGCGCTCCGGGTCGGCTCCGCCAAGCCGGAAGCCATGGGTGACACCTTTTACCCCTTATTCCTGCACATCCTCTTCGCTGGGTCTGTTCCGCCTTCTATAGCTTCTTCTACGCCATCCATAGACATCACGGGCTCCACGCCCTCCATCTTCATCACAACTCCATCCTCCTCTTGTCGCTCTTCGCCGTCTACCTCGAGGCGTTCATGGGGGTGATGCCCTCCGTTGTGCTATTCTGCCACTTCTTCTACATCCAGATAAGCAGCGGCCAGTGCTCTGGGTGCGCCAGCTTCATCGTGGCTCATGGCAGCAATGCAATCTCGAGTGCCGACAAGAAGGTGGTGGACTTCCGGCGCAAGTGGTTCTTCATGGACGCCAAGAGCTCCCACGCTCAGCTGGAGCTGCCGACCGCCTTCCCTATGAAGCTGGACCGGTGGACTCACGAGAAGCTCACCGACCCCCGGGAGGAGTAGTTGCTGGAGTAGATGATGGCTGACCTGGACGTGGAGCAGCTGACAGGGGCCATTCGGCATCGTCGGTGGCACCCCTCGGACGGGGTCCCTCAAGATCCTTCTTTTTTATTCCTTGCGGGGAATTGTGACGAGCCCCGTGGGGGTTTGTATGAAAATGTAGTGCTTTTGCTTCAATGTTATCCTTCTTAGCATGATATTGCAGCCATGTATCTCGCCCCGGCACGGTTCTCCCTTTTCATTCTTGCGGTAGCTTAGTGCTCTATGCCGACGGGACCCAGTCCCCAAGCACGCTTCAGCCATTGCTGGTATGCCAGGTCATGATGCCGTGGTCAAGGCCAAGAGGTGAGCGGCCCAAGGTCCGGTAAGAGCTCCTGAGGCATGATGCTCAAGAGGCCCCCTTTGGCTTGAAAGCAGCTCCCTAAAGCCGGAAAGGAAGGCAACATTGCCCGAGCGAGGTTGCGAGAGTCGAAATGCTAGGTCGTGATGTTCACGCTGATAAGTATGGGTGAGTTATATTGGTGAGCCTGCAATGATTCCCTTGCACATCGCCTGGTCGTTCCTTAGTGGCGATGCTTCTTGGTAGAGCTCACGCTAGTCTCCCTTTTTCTTGCTCATCTTGATGCTCTAAGTCTTCGGGTCCCAACCCTTCAACGAGGCTTGGCAGCCACTTGTATACCAGGTTGCGATGTCGTGGTCAAGGCCAGGGTGAGGGCTCAAGAGCCAGAAGAGCCCTTGAGGTGTGATGCTCAGGAGCCCCCCCTTTAATGTGCAAGCGAGTTGCGTGAAAAAAGGGATGGCCGGCGAGGCTGCCCGTAGTTAAGTTCCAAAGGTTCCTGCAAGTTAGTCGGAGGAGGAGAACATAACACATAACCACACTCGCTGTCCTGCCGCCGGTCTTTCCACAAGAAGATGAAGGCACTTAGGAACTGGTGAGGTGACGTGTGTGGGGCAGGCCGCGAGCCAGAGCTCGATCTTTCATATTTGTCAGCGTTGCAGGAACGGAGCCAAGCACAAGCGCCGTGCCAGCATGTGTAGCCCCCATTGCAGGATGAGCAAGAGGAGGGCCAGCAGGACGGGAAGGCCGTGAGCGGCGATAAAGCACCACGCGGGCGGGTGATAATCATAAATCAACTCCAGGATAGGGTAAGGCTAGTTCTGGTGGATGCAAAGACCAATACATGCCGCAGGGACGGACCCACGCGGGATAATGCAGCCCGAGGGGCGCCCCCAACTGAACAAACCAAAAGATGTCAGTTGTCACCGTTGCTGAAGAGTTGTTGGAGTAGCCGAAGATGCATGCTGCAAAAGTCGCTCCTCATGTGCCGCCCATGCCCTGAACCACGGGAGGCTCTGGAGACCCAGGGGCTCGCGAGGATCCATCACCACCTCTGTCAGGATCGCCTGGTGCCTGACCTCATGAGCTCCTAGGACGCCCCGCATGTGGTGCTGGTGCACGACAGCCCTGTTCAACAGACCAAAAGGTATGCGAACATAGCTGTGAAGGGGGCCCTCGCACCGGCCAATGTGGGACGGCCAGAAGGGCCTCTGAGACGCGACCCTATTGAGCCAGGGGATGTTGACACAGGCGCGCAGCTCACTATCCTCGCTGGGGCAGGGAGCTGCGTCGGGTGGTGGGCGACGGTCGCCCCGCATAGCTCTCGCCTCCTGAAGCTCCTCGATTTCCTTCGTGATGAACTCCTGAGTGCCTAGCGCCTTGCACCCTGCTCTTTCCTCACAGAAGCACGCATCGAAGCACGCCTCAAAATGGCGCCCGAGCACTTCCCTCGTGACGTTGGCCAGGTCTGAGGCACTCCAGAGGAGAGCCCCCGAGCCCAGCCTAAGAGGGGCGCCGGGCACGCCTTCCTATGCGAGAGGGGAAGGCGCCTCGTTAGTGGGCGCAGGGCTTGAGGCAGCGCCTCCGGACGCCCCACCCTCCTCAGGTCCTTGGCGGAGCAGCTGCTTCTTCTTCTTGGGGATGGCCTGAGGAGAGTAGACAATGCACTCCTCATCTGTGTCCTCGATCGCCGCAGCCTGGTAGGCGCGCTCAAGAGAGCACGCCGTGTCCTTCTCCTCGCAGGCGACTGTGATGATGCCGCAACTTCCTAGCATTTTGAGGACATTGTAGCCATGGTGTGTGACAGCCATGAACTTGGCGAGGGCCGGGTACCCGAGGATGGCGTTGTACAGGAGGCGAATGTTGGCGATGTCGAAGTTAATGAGCTCGGTGTGGTAGTTGTAACGCTTGCCGAAGGTGAAGGAAGGTGGGCCTACCCTATCTGTGCGGTGGAGCCGTCGGTCACATCAGATAAGGGCTTGGTAGGCTGAAGCTGGTGGTACGACACCTGGAGCAGGTCGAATGGCTCTACAGAGAGAACATTGAGCCCCGCGCCACCATCGATGAGTGTCTTGGTGACGAGGATGTTGCTGATGATAGGCGAGCAGAGCATCAGGAGGGCGCCGGCTGTGGCCGCAGACTTGAGCTGGTCAGAAGAGTCGAAGGTGATGGCATACTTGGACCACCTGAGCGGACGCGTCGCCTCGAGCTTGGGGATGGTCGCGTTCACCTCGCGGGCGAACTGCTTGGAGATGCGATGGGAGGCGGGGGCCTGAGTGCCGCCCACGATGCAAGTGATGGCACGAGGCTCCTGGAAGCCCCCATCCCCATCGTCCTGGTGGTGGTCATCCTTCCTTCTTCGCGGTGGCGGCAGCGGAGGAAGGCTAGCGTTGCCCTGAGGATGGTCCTCACAAGGCTGATCGCACCAGGCACCCTCATGAGGCTAGCCCTGCCAGCGGTCCTCACGAGGCTGATCGCGCCACACCTGGCGGGGATCGCGGCCGTCCCAGTGTCCTCCGCCTTGGCCACCTCCACGGCCGTAGCCTCGGTCACAGCGCTCGGGGCGACGATTGAGGCGCCCGTCACGGATGGCCCTGAGCTCCTGGTAGTCGTTGGTGTTGTGGCTGTGCACATTGTGGAAGACACAAAACTGGCGGCTGCCCTTGGATGACTTTGGGTGGTCGCAGGCGCACATCGTCTCTGGTTCGGCCACGAGCACGGCCGGTCCCTCGCACTTCACGTCCTTGGCCTTGGTCTTCTTTTCTTCTGGGTCAGCCTTCGGAAGTTCGGGGAGGGAGAGGCGTCCCACCTCGGCCCGTGCACACTTTTTTTGAAACCTGTGACAGTGGGAGAGGCTCCCACTGTGATATATTACTTTTCAAAATTTACATAGTACCTTGTACAAGAGATTTACATAGAGCACCCCTTACCACTTTGTGGTTATTAGGGGGAGAAAAAGCTAGAAAACAAAACTAGTCAGAAGGTAGAGAGTCGATGAGTAGGCAGATGAAATCCTTCATGGTATCTTTCACTCTATACTGAAGTAAGCCAAAATCTGTTTTGAATCTAGTTAGCCAGGAATTGTAGGAGGGGCTGATATTTCTAAAAAGCTTGTCATTCCTCTCCTTCCATATACTCCAAGATGCTTGTAGAAAGGCCTCCATGAACATGGGTTTGTGCCAATTACGTTTTGCTGTTTCCAACCATGTCAGTCGAGTGGTATGATGTTCGGGGTTCATCCCAAGTTTTGACCAACAGTACTTGCTGAACGGGCAGTTCAGGATCATGTGGTCCACATCTTCTTCTGTTTGCCCGCAAAGGAGGCAGGTTAGGTCATCTCCCACATTATAGTGTCTTCTCTTGAGCATTTCTCTTGTATTGAGGCGATCTGAGAGGAGAAGCCAACCGAAAACTTTTATATTGATTGTAACTTTGGATTTCCACAGCCAATGGTATGTCTTGTGAGCTTTGACATCCCTGAAGCAGAACTTATAAAATCTTCGTGCAGTATATTCTGTAGAGCCCCAGGAATAAGACCAGAAGTCTCTAGTGGCTGGGTCATCATTTAAGACAATATTGGCCACAAGACGCTGGATGTCACGAACTTCTGCATGGGCCTCAATGGAGAGGGGTAGTTGAAACGCCTTATCTAAGGAAGAGATGCGCAGAAAATTTTGGATTGATACATCCTCATTATTGGCAAACGAAAAGGCCCGCGGGTGTGAGTCTGGTAGGGGCTGATCAAGCTAGAGATCTTTCCACATGAGTATTTTATCACCACCATTAACCTCAACTTTGGAGATGCCACAATAGATTGGAGTTAGTTTGAGGACATCCCTCCACCAAAAAGAGCCACATGGATCAGAAGCATGCAGAATCTTGTCTGTGTAGTATGTGGACCAAACGAGATCAACCCAGGGGAGGTCATGCTGATTATAGAATTTGTGCAAATATTTCAGGAGAAGAGCGTCACTTTGAAGTTTTAAATTGATGATCCCGATGCCTCCACTTTCTTTTGGGCGACAAATCCTGTCCGAGGCAACCAAAGAGTTGCATTTCTCCCCCTGCTCCGTCTTTTTTGTCCAAAGACATCTCCGCCGAAGCTTATCCAGTAGTTCCAAGATTTTTGGAGGAAATTTGAGTGTGCATAGAGCAAAGATGATGAGCGAGGTGATGACTGTGTTTAGCAGTGAAAGTTTGGCCCCATACGACATCATGGAGAGAGTAGAGGATAATCTTCTTTCCACAGAGCATACCATCGGCATTAGATCTTGGAAAGAGGGTTTACCAGTCCCCAAGGGAAGACCTAGGTAAGTGAAAGGCATTGTGCCAACTTTGCATTCAAAGATGTCAGCAAGTTCATTCGTAAGGGTATCGTCACAGTTCATCGGTATGAGTGTGGACTTATGGAAATTTATCTTAAGACCAATGGAAGTGGAGAAATCATTAACGATCCCTTTCATAGTATTGCTTGAGCTGGACATGCTGGCATGATAATTATTGTGTCATCCGCATATTGAATAGCAGGGTAATCAAGCTGCCATTGTCTTTCAAAGGGCAGGCGGGTCTTTCCTGTCGGAAGGCGTCATTAATTGCAACTTGAAGGAGATCGGCTGCAATAACAAAAAGGAGTGGGGACAAGGGGTCTCCTTGCCGAACACCACTTTTGCAGTGGAATTGTCTGCCTGGAACACCATTTAGAAGCACAGAGGATTTACCAGAAGAAAAGATAGAACTGATCCATGAAAGCCACTTGTCATTGAATCCCATATGCCTCATAATCTCAAGCATAGCACCATGTTCAATTGTGTCGAATGCCTTGGCAAAATCAAGTTTGAGTAGAATTATTTCATTCTTGGACACTTGGCATTGATGGATGTACTCGAATGCCCAAGCAAGGCAGTCTTGTATAGTTCTTCGCTTGATGAAACTGTATTGATTGCGATGAACCAGCTTGAGGATGATCTTTTGCAGTCGATTGGCCAAAAGTTTGGTGATTATTTTGAGATAGCAATTTAGTAATGTGATAGGCCGAAAGTCATTGAGGGTCTCAGGTGAGGGCACTTTTGGAATTAGTGTGATGAAAACCCTCATTTATACTTTCTAGGTTGATGGTCCCTTCATGAAACTGTTCACAAAGATTGTAGAAATCTTCTTCGATTATGTGCCAGCAAGATTTAATGAAGTGACCCGTGAATCCATCGGGGCCCGGAGCTCTATCAGCCGGCATTTCTTTCACAACATCATCGATTTCTTGTTTGGAGAAAGGAGCAGTAAGCAGGTCCAAGTCATCTGATCATTTGATGATATTAGGGAGATCAAATTTCATAGAGTAGCCTCGAGAGGAGCCCAGCCTGTTCTTGTATGTATGGTAAATAAGGGCCTCTTTACAAGCATGGTCTTCCACAGATGTGCCATTGTCGTGGCGAAGATTGGTTATATTATTCCTTCTATACCTTTCAGAAGCAAGGGCTTTGAGAAATTTAGGGTCCTCATCACCAAACTGAACCCATCGAATTGTGTTTCTTTTCTTCCAGTATTGCTGCTGATAGTTTAACAGACGAAGAATGTGTTTTTTAAGGATTGTCCTAAAGTTGCGTTCTATAATTGTCAAAACCCTTTTATTTTCTCGAGCATCTAGATCTGCTAGAGTGGAGTTTGAATTTTTGATTGCAATGCTAAGTTTAGATATCCTTTTACTCCAGTGCTTGAGTTCATATCTTAGCATTTTAAATTTGTGGCAGAGCACAGTGGCAGCATTTGTAGAGTTAACTGGTCTATTCCAAACCTCTGAGACCAGCTCCATAAACCCCGGGTGTTGCACCCATAAGGATTCGAACCTGAATATGTTACTTTTTGGAATAGTAGTTTCAATGGTCACTACACAGGGAATGTGATCAGAGACTGGCTTGCCGAGGGGTTTTACCAAAGTCTTTGGATATGTGATAGTCCAATTAGTGGAAGTTAGAAACCAATCCAATTGTTCAAGTAAAGGTTGTTGTTGCATGTTACTCCATGTGTATGCCCTGCCCTTGATTGGTAGTTCAATAAGCCCCTGAGACCGTATAAAGTCATTGAATGTGATCATGTCATTAATGTTACCACCTGGTTTATTGCGATTAGAAGGACTTCGTATGTAATTAAAATCGCCCATTAGGAGCCGTGCACACTTGGTCGCCATGTTGAAAATCTCCATAGTCGTGTACATGTCCTTGTGTATGTCGAGCTCCTCCTTCATCTTGACATCGCGGACACCACCGGTGAACGCCGAGATGATGGCTTCATCTGACACCTTGGGGATCTTCACGCAAACACTGTTGAAGCGCTGGATGTACTTCTGCAAGGTCTCTCCTTGCTGCTGCTTGATGCGCATTAGGTTGCCAGCAGTTGGTGGGCGGTCATGAGTTCCCTGAAAGTAGGCGATGATACACTCTCACATCTGATCCCAGGAGGAGATCGATCCCGTGGGGAGGTTCAGGAGACACGAGCGCGCGCCGTCCTTGAGGGCCATGGGAAACCAGTTCGCCATAACCTCCTCGTCGCTGTTCGCCGCCTTGATGCTCAGCTCGTAGAGCTACAGGAACTCGGCAGGGTCGCGGGTACCATCGTAGAGTGGAGGCAGGTCGGGCTTGAAATTCACTGGCTAGATGACGCTGCGCAGCTCCGGAGTGAACACGTGGTATCCCGCTGTGGTCATGGGGGCCGCCACAGGGGTGGAGCCTCATCTTGGTGCTTGCGCACCACCACCGCAGGCGGCGCTTGGTCTTGACATGGCGGTGCTGGGAGCGCACGCGCATCTCCTTGCGGCCGCTGCACCACCTGGTAGCTTTCTTGGTCGCGCGCCGGCGCCCTGCGTGGCGGGTCGCGCCGTGGAGCCTCACACCTTGGCTCGAGGGCAACATCTTGTCTGGGAGGTGGAGGAGGCGCGCCGTGGGCCACGTCGCCTGCGAGAGGAGGTGGGGGAGGCAGCGAGTGGGATGGTGCAGAAGACTGTCCATCGGCGCTGACGAGCTCGGCGATGCGGTCCGGCCAGTCCTTGTAGAGGTCGTCGATGGGGCGATAACGCAGGAGCTTGCCTGCCATGAGCAACGCAGCCTGCGCGTTCGCCGGACCAGGATGAGCATGGGAAGACGAAGCAGTCGGAGTCAGTGACAGGTTGACGGTGCACCCGTCTCGCCGCACAGAAGGATGCATCGACGAAGCTTGCTACACATGGCCCACGGGGCCGGTGGCGGCATTTTCCACTAGCGACAGAGGACGATGAAGGCAGCCGTCGCCCGCCAGGTGGAGCCCCCACTTCCCCATGCTGCCTCGATAACTGCCGGGCTTGGCGGCTGCCTGTTGCTAATGCAGCCTTGCCATCATTGCTCGTTGTCCTCTCCCTTGGCTCCTCCTCTTTCCTGCAGACTCACAACTCTTTCCCAAAACTCAGTGCTGGTGCCAATCCTTCATCGCCGCTATGGCCCTGAGGTCGAAGAAGGGGAAGGTCTGTGCTTCGACCGAATCCTGACCAATCTTGGAGCCTGCCCTTGAGAGGTCGACAGTGATCAATCAGGACAGGTTGGCCAAGGTCCGGCCGTCCCTCCCCACCGATTCCAACGAGTGGAAGGCGACGACGGCCTAGCCCTCCTCCCGGGCTATGACCGACATGGAGGCCACCGAGATCCCCATTCATCTTCATGCTCTCTTGGCTGGCATGATCCCCCTTTTCTCCGACTTCTTCAATGCCATACTCTCGCACTACCAGATCCAGGCGCTGCATCTGGACCCCCAATCCATCATCCTCCTCACCATCTTCACCTTCCTGTGCGAAGCTATGGTGGGCATTGCTCCTTCCGTTGCCCTGTTTCTTCATTTCTTCTCGCTCCACCTGGTCGATGCCTGCCAGCACTCAGGGTGCATGGCCTTCCAGCCCGTGATGGTGACGACTGGCTCGGGCATTGAATTCAAACACTGCCCAGATGTGAGGGGATTCAGGAAGCAGTGGGTGTATGTGGACGCCGGCATGCTCAGCCCCCTGCTCCTGCTCCGACGAGTGCCGGGGGTGCTCAGCTCCAGCTGGGGGCATGCGAAGCTTGTCGACCGTCGGCTTGCCCATGTATGGCCGAGCCTGCCCAAGTTGAGGAATGCCAGGCTGACGGCGCCGATGGTGGTGACGGAGTTCGTCCAGCGGTGCATCGCCCTACTCCAACGCCATTTTCGCCCAATGCGGGACTTCTCCAGCTCCAATGACCCCATGAGGCTCCAGGTGCCCTCGCTTCCTTCCAAGATGCTACACGCGGTGCTCGAGCTCTTGAGAGGTGACCCGACACCTGTTGCGCTTTCGGACGATAGCTACCTCCTATACCTTTGCTCGAACAAGGAGGATTTCGTGAGGCAGATGCCTCTCATTGACGAGTGGGGACTTCACCCGGCGGGCCTTGAAGGGCCTCACGAGAACCCCATCTTTGTGGCTCCCGTGCTTGTCCACCCTGTAGCGCATGCCCCGGATGAGGATGCAGGGGGCTAATGCCCTCGGGTACCCCCGAGACGACCGCCGGGGAGCGGGCATCGCCAGGCGCTTCTGAGGTAGCCGCTCCTGAAGCTCCGGGGGGAGCTTCTGAGGTGGCCACTGGAGAGCTGGTGCTGCCCGATGCTCCTGAGGCTGGTGAGGAGGTGCGGCCGGATGCTTTGAGGACCATGAGGATGTACGGCTGATGCTCCTGAACATGGTGAGGAGGTGCGGCCTGATGCTCCTGAGGCCACCACCCTCAAAGCCCAGGCAAGCGCTCCGGAGGTGGGAGCATGCTGACCAGTCGCCAAGGGTCATGCCCCAACCCCTGGCTCACTTTGCCTGAACCTTGAAGCACTCCGCAAGAGGAAGGGGCCTCCAAGCTATAGAGGTGACGCTTACCGGCCACTAAAGCAGAGGAAGTACATAGCTGTAGACGAGTATGTACCTTATCCATGTGATTTTCTGCGTGTCGCGTCCAATCCTGACTCTGGCTCTTCAGGATCCCTCTGGCTGTGGCGGCGAGACCTTCTGCGAAGCTACCTCCAGAAGACAATAGTCCACTTGTGGTTCCGAGCCCCCTGCACCGGACTCCTGCGTGAGGCACAGGGCCAGCCCGTGAGGCGGATGCACCGTTGGGGGCCGTGAACCTGTGCCCCCAACATTCTTCCTTCGCGGTCAGTCCTGGGGCGCAGGAGGCATGCCAAGGGCTCCTCCGTTAGTCATCACTGGTGACTGGGCAACCCCAGCATCGGCTTCATCTTCGGGCGGTGAGATCGTGTTGCCCAGCGCCTTCGCCGAGGCCCGGAGAGCAGCCGGGAAGGAGTCGGCCTCCATCCCCCTACTAGGGGCAGGCGAGCCACTCTGCGCCTCTCCGGAAGCCCCTGGCGCAGAGGATGGGCCTGGCCGCGTGCTGGAGCTCGCACGCAGGCGCAGCGCCATAAGTCATGAGCTTTTCTGAATGGCGATGGGCGCGCTGAGTCGGCTTGGAGGAGAGCTTGCTGATGTCGATGCCCGCCTTGAGATGGAGGGCCTCCGCTTGGAATAGGAGTGGCACCAGCTAAAGGTCGCCATCAACCTTGGGCATCTTCAGCACGAGCGCGCCCGCGCGAGCGCTGCGGTGTCCCTCACAGACTCTCATGAGGCTTGCGCCCGTGCTCAGGAGGACGCTAGGGACGCCAACTGCTGTCGTGAGGCGGCCGAGGAGCGGGAGAAGGAGCTTCAAGCTTCGAACGCCACCCTCGAGCGGAAGACCGAAGCATGTAGGGCATCCCTGGCAGCATCACTAAGCGAGGCCTCATTCGATGAGAAGGAGGTCCAGGAATGCGAGGAGGCACTAGCGCTGGAGGTCTTGGAGTGCAGCCTTGTGGTTGAGTGGCTGGAGGTGAGGGAGCGCCAGGTAGCCACGGCTGAGGATGCCGTAAATGCTCGGGAGGCCAGGATCCAGCAGGAGATTGACTAGATGGTGGTGAAGGATCGCACGGCTCTTCCCGACATGTACCGCCTAAAGCATGAGCTCCTGGAGGCCGAGCTTAAGGGCAGGACCACTACCCTCAAGACGAAGCTGGACATGGCAGAGCAGCGCGAGAGGGCTACCAAGGAAGCTCAGGCCTCCTCTTAAGCCGACATGGCCTCCTCTCGCGCCGACATGTCCTCTCTATAGCCAGGGCCTTCTCGGGCGTGCCTCCGCTTGTTCACCACGATAGTAACCCGTCTGGAGGACCGGGCCATGATGGCTCGCGAACTCGTTGAAGAGAGAAGCCGGGGCCTTCTCGGGCGTGGGTTCTCATGCATCTTCAGCCACCTACTCAACCTTGACCCCCACTTGGACTTCGATGTTGTGATGGCCCCTATGCCCGGGGTCATCCAGGGCAACCTGGCATGTTGGGTGGACGACCATGTGGACGACCTATTCGCCGAATTCGCTCATGAGGATGGTGCGGTTGTGATTGGGGGTGGTGCAGATGGCAATGATGAGAACGATGCCAGTGACAGTGCGGGCGGCGCGGATGAAGACGGTGAAGATGGCACCGAAAGCAGCGCGTCCAGTTAGGCCTGCATTTCCCTTTTGCTCTAACATGTATGGAATAACCTTCGGACATGGCCCCACGAGTTGTGAAAGCTTTTTTGAAGGGGGGGCCCTTATAATGTATGAAAGGACAATATGACTTAAAATAGGACTTGGGACGTGTCATCGAGGACCTCGGGGTGGCGGGGGGAGGGAGCAGTTGTCGCGATTTATCTCCATTCTAGTGGGTCTCGAGGGGGACCCTGTTGTTATAGAAGTTCCCATCTCCTTAGGTGAGCCCTGCAAGGGTTCGCGAGGTTTCGGCCCTCCTGAGGAGCCTGGTGGCCCGTCCAAGAGAGCCTCGCGAGGAGTCATTTACCGGATTACGGCAAGGTATGTGCGCGGTGATCCTGCAGCGGTTGCATTCCTGAACCCGGGGAAGGGCCTTGGCACCGCATGGGCTATCCCGAGCGTGCTGGATGCGTGCATACCACTCCCAGCCCTCGCTTGCGGGGAGCTTGCATGGGGGGTAGCAAGCGTGAGCCTCACCTTAAAATACGAAGCCAGAAAGGAAGAAATTGCCACGAGCCAAGAAAACTCCACCATTTTTGACAAATGCAAGAAACTCCAAATCTCATTCCAAAAGATGGCGAATTGGGTTACAGAAAGAGGGCACAGCAAACAGCCGC
This sequence comes from Triticum dicoccoides, assembly GCF_002162155.2. NCBI lineage: Eukaryota > Viridiplantae > Streptophyta > Magnoliopsida > Poales > Poaceae > Triticum > Triticum dicoccoides. Next base: position 353,503,304 of record NC_041384.1, on the reverse strand, counting down.
ATCTGGCACCTACCTATTCTTCACTCTTCTCACTAGTGTGGAGCTATGTCCTTCCATTGGGCGTGGGCATAGTCATTGGGGGACAGTATCGACGGCCAGTGATACGTCTCCAATGTATCTATAATTTTTTATTGTTCCATGCTATTATATTATCTGTTTTGGACGTTTAATGGGCTTATTTATACACTTTTATATTATTTTTGGGACTAACCTACTAACCCAAGGCCCGGTGAAAATTGTTGTTTTCTGCCTATTTCAGTGTTTTACAGAAAAGGAATATGAAACTGAATCCAAATGGAATGAGACCTTCGGGAGAGTTATTTTTGGAACAAACGTGATCCAGGGGACTTGGAGTAGAGATCAAGAAAGAAACAGGGTGGCCACGAGGCTGGGAGGCACGCCCCCACCCTCGTGGTCCCCTCCCAGCTCCACCGACCTACTTCTTCCTCCTATATATATATAGCCATATACACCGAAAACATCTAGGAGCACCACGAAACCCTATTTCCACTGCCGCAACCTTCTGTACCCAAGAGATCCCATCTTGGGGCCTTTTCTAGAGCTCCACCGGTGGGGGAATCGATCATGGAGGGATTCTACATCAACACCATAGCCTCTCCAATGATGTGTGAGTAGTTTACCATAGACCTTCGGGTCCATAGTTATTAGCTATATGGCTTCTTCTCTCTCTTTGGATCTCAATACAATGTTCTCCTTGATATTCTTGGTGATCTATTCGATATAACTCTTTTTGCGGTGTGTTTTTCGAGATCCGATCAATTGTGGGTTTATGATCAAGTTTATCTATGAACAATATTTGATTCTTCTCTGAAATCTTTTATGTATGATTGGTTATCTTTGCAAGTCTCTTCGAATTATCAGTTTGGTTTCACCTACTAGATTGATCTTTCTTGCAATGGGAGAAGTGCTTAGCTTTGGGTTCAATCATGCGGTGTCCTTTCCCAGTGACAGTAGGGGCAGCAAGGCATGTATTGTATTGTTGCCATCGAGGATAAAAAGATGGGGTTTATATCATATTGCTTGAGTTTATCCCTCTACATCATGTCCTTCCCTAATGCATTACTCTGTTCTTATGAACTTAATACTCTAGATGCATGCTGGATAGCGGTCGATGTGTGGAGTAGTAGTAGTAGATGCAGAATCGTTTCGGTCTACTTGTCACGGACGTGATACCTATATACATGATCATGCCTAGATATTCTTATAGTTATGCACTTTTCCATCAATTGCTCAACAGTAATTTGTTCACCCACGGTAATACTTATGTTACCTTGAGAGAAGCCACTAGTGAAACCTATGGCCCCTGGGTTTATCTTTTATGATATAAGTTTCCAATCTATTTTATTTTGCAATCTTTACTTACCTATCTATATCATAAAAATACCAAAAATATTTATCTTATTATCTCTATCAGATCTCACTCTCGTAAGTGACCGTGAAGGGCTTGACAACCCCTTTATCATGTTGGTTGCGAGGTTCTTATTTGTTTGTGTAGGTACAAGGGGCTTGCGTCCAGTCTCCTACTGGATTGATACCTTGGTTCTCAAAAACCAAGGGAAATACTTATGCTACTTTGCTGCATCACCATTTCCTCTTCAAGGGAAAACCAACGCAGTGCTCAAGAGGTAGCAGCCAACACGGAGCATGGTGCTTCCACTTGGACGTGGGTGGGAGCCCCCGTGAGGCCCGAGCGCGGCACTTAGGAGACTCCAGGGCGTGTACAGCCCCAACTCATTATTACATGAGAGTGTCACGAGCGGAGACCTTCACGTATTACCATGGCGCCCGACGAGGGCCCCGCCTTGCGCCTCCCCCGACCACCGTTGGGGCGTCTAGAAACCAGGACAAGACCAAGGGGCAAGGCAGACGCTAACGGTGCCCCCGGCGACCGCAGGCCCTCCCCCAGGGGAAGGGCCAGCCGGCACCTTCCTCGACAAGGGACCTACCTCCGTGCAGCATCTTGCTCCATGTGGCGTGGAGGAGGCCCTAGCACTGGGCTCCCTCCGTGCGGCCCCTAGTGTGTTCTACCCAACTTCAGCGGGGCCATCATCTTAGGGCCTCTAGCTACTGCTGTGACTTGGTTTACCTACGGTCCATGGTTAGCATAATCAGTTGTACCCAGTGGCTATTGTCGTTAACGGTGTTGGTGAAGCTCCCAGGAAGTTCGCGGAGAGCCTCAGACCTGAGCGCCACTGATACCCAGCCCGGTGAGGGGAACGGGAAGGGGCCTTCTCTTGGCGTGTACAACAGGTCCATCATGGGAGGCACGTAGGCATCCAAAGCAGCCGCGCCAGCGTCGTCGCCTGGCTCTCCCATGTCGTTGGCCACCAGGCTCGGCGCCAGGTTCCAGCGGCCGTAGGAGGAGGCATACCTTGGGTAGGATGAGCGGCGCCGCGGGCCGGGTTGGCGTCGTTGGGTCCCCCAGGCACTCCAAGGAGGGGTGTGTGGGCGTGACGACGGCGACATGCGACCCCAGCATCGTTTGCAACGTAGGCAAGGTGCAGAAGGGTGCCGCACCCAGGCAGGCGGCATCAAGCTGCTCGACGACCCGCTCCAGCAGGGCATCACGGATGCCTTCCGCGAACCTGTGTCGCAGCAATTCCCGCGCCATGATGAGCGTGGCTCGCATGTTCACCTGCTCCCGGCGAGCATGTCGTGCCTTCACCGCAGCATAACTCGAAGACCATGTGGTGGCGGGCGCACGACGTGGCACGAGGGCGCGACATGGCACGAGGGCGGCATGTGCCACCCGCCACCGACGACATTGGGCGGCGTGCGGGCCGACAGGAGAACGGAGTGGAGATCCTCTTGGGTGTACATCACTGCTTGGGCATGCCGAGCAGCCCAATGCTCGACATGAACACTCGGAGCATCGACCATCAGAACTGCGGGGCGGTGGCGGATCTACTGGAAGAATAGAGGCTCCGACGCACCCCTACCTGGCGCGCTAAATGTCGGATTTCAGGCTCCGTGGACCCTTGAGAGGTTCGAACTCTGGGGTGCGTGCGAAGAACTCAACCTCTCCAGTCTGCGTACTCGCTACTCTCACAGTCTAGCTCGATGACCTGGAAGGAAACAAGACACAGCAGTTTACCCAGGTTCGGGCCACCTTGCGTTGTAAAACCCTACTCCTTCTTTGCGGTGGATTGGCCTCGAGGGGCTGAGGATGAACTAGTACAGTGGGACAACGACCTCAGGAGGAGGCATGTTCTTATGCTCGAGTGAGTTGGTGAGCGGGCGAGGATGGAATGGATCTCCCCCTCTCTACGGTGGTGGCTAGGTCCTATTTATAGTGCCCTTGGTCCTCTTTGCAAATGAAGGCGGGAAGGGATACCAGAATGGCCAAATTCAAAGGGAGACACCTAGTACATCTTATCCTGACAAAAGTAATCTTCACCTGGAAAGCTTCTCGTCGTGACGCCGTGGTGGGCTCAGCGATGACCTCTGTCCTACCATCCTAGCGGTCTTGGTCTTATTGCATGAGAATGGAAACCTTTGGTTGCCTCCTTAGCACCAAAGAGGACACTGTTGTCTTGCGCCCGCTGGCTCCCGCCTGGCCTTGATCGTCATGGCTCAGGTCATCTGGACCTCACGAGGTGAGGCTTGCATAGAGATCTCCAGTCCTCAAGAGCCAACCTAAGAAGGTCACTCCTTCTGGAGGTCTTGGTGTCGTCCGCCTCGCGAGGCTTGGCCCCTCGCGAGGGTCTTTAGTTGTTGGTGCTGCAGGTGGGCCGTAACAAGCCGTTGATGGAGCCATGCCGTGGGCCGGAGGCAGGCAAGTCTGGGTACCCCCATTCCCAAAACAACGACAGTAGGTGATTTCTAATCGGCAGGCAAGTCTGGGCCCTTTGGCTTCGCCTCGAAGCCAAGTTCGAGCGCGCCTTGGGCCCAGGGGCTACTATCGACATTCTAGGAACGGGGGTACCCGGACTTGCCTCCCTGTGGCCCACGGCGTGGCTCCATCGACGACCTGGTATGGCCCACCTTCAGCATCAACAACTCAAGAACCTTGCGAGGGGCCAAGGCTTGCGAGGCGGACAATGCCAAGACCTCAAGAAAGAGCAGCCTCCTCAGGCTGGCTCCTCAGGAGAGGAGATTCCCATGCAAGCCTCATGTCGTGAGGTTCAGGTGACGTGAGCCATGACAACCAAGGCCAGGTGGGCGCCAGCGAGTGTAGGACAGTAGTTTCCTGTTTGGTACTAAGGAGGAAAGTGCAAGCGCGCAGTCCTGAGGAATCAACCAAAGGTTCCCATTCCCGTGCAACAAGACCAAGACCACCAGGACGGCAGGACGAAGGTCATCGCCGAGCCCACCACGGCATCACGACCAGAGGCTTTTGCAGGCGAAGACCAATCTTTTCAGGATAACATGTACTAGTTGTCTCCCTTTGAATTTGGTCATTGTGGGATCCTTTCTCGCCTTCATTTGGGGAGAGGACCAAGGCCACTATAAATAGGACCTAGCCAGCACCATAGAGGGGGGAACCCCATCCAATCCATTCCACCCTCACCAGATCACTCGAGCACAAGAACACACCTCCTGAGGCGAACGACGCCAAGACCACCAAAAGGACTGGCCTCCTCAGGCTGGGTCCTGAGCAGCAGAGATTCCTATGCAAGCCTAACCACGCAAGGTTCAGGAGACGCGAGCCATGACGACTGAGGCCAGGCTGGCACGAGTGAGCGCAGGACAACAGTTTCCTCTTTGATGCTAAGGAGGCAAGCGCAGGCGCGGAGTCCCGAGGAACACTACAAAAAAGACACATACATGACATTCTAGGCCGAACAATTTTTTTCTATCATGCTTATGACACTTCTATGACAATAATTGTGACAAAACCCGGTATCATTATAGATGTGGTGGGCTCCTACTTCTATGAAAAAAAATCATGGCCGAAAATGGGCTTTTCGTCCTTGGCGGGCAGGAGACGCAGCTGCATAACATTCTTTGGGCCGTGCATGATGAAAAAAACATGGTAGAAGCGAGGGCGAGGAAAATAGCAGGGAGTTCCCGGTTACGGTGGGTGGTCGGGGCTGAGCGATGCATAGAGATTTGCGCGTTTCTCTCGTACATGTACGCGCATGTGTGCGAGGCGTTGCGCTCTAACTAAACTCGAGCGAGGCGTTGGGCTCTAACTGAACCCGAGCGATTGCAGTAGCTACGTTACTGAACCTTGATCGATCCCTTGTTGTTAACTGAACTAGAGTGATTCCTTTGCTACTACTGCTAACTGAAGCCGATCGATGCTGCCTATTGATGAACAGTGAGCGTTGTTGGGGGGGGATGAACAGTTCACGGTGGGGGGTTGGATGAACAGGACCCCGATCGAGCTGGTTGGGGGTGGATGAACTGGACCCCATGGAGTGCTGGATGAACAGGACCCCGTGGAGGGCTGGTTGAACCGTAGCTGGTGGAGGGTTGGATGAACAATAGCCCGTGGAGGGGTGGTTGAACATGACCCCGTGGAGAGGGCTGGTTGAATAGTAGCCGCTGGAGGAGTGGTGGAGGCTGGATGAACAGTCATAGGTGGAGGCTGGAGGAGACCGATGGTGGATGAATAGTAGCCCGTGGAGGCTGGAGGAGGTCGACAGTGGAGATGAACAATATCGCGTGGAGTCCCGTTTTGCAGTACTCGACACCCCTCCCGATGAACAGGACCCCCATTTCAACCGTAGCACTCCAACACAAGTCCGTTTCATCCGTTTTGCGGTAGGACACACCCAACAAGACCCCAATTCGACCGTAGGAGGTCTAAGAGAAGTCTGTTTCCTTTGTTTTGCGGTACGCCAGACCCCTCCCAATGAATTGGTTCCCTATTTGACCGTGGCCGGTCAAACACAAGGACGTTTCCTCCGTTATGTGGTACGCCAGGCCTCGTTTCGATCGGCTGTTCCATCCAAGCAAATTGGCTCCCGATGAACACGACGACGATGTAGTTTCTCCGTTTCGACCCAGCCATGTACACGAGCCCTGGCCGTACGTATGCATGAGTAGGCGTTCGAGACCCCGCCCGTATGTATGTGTGTGGCCGTATTTACTTTCTTGAACCATGGTTGTACGTACGTGTACATGCTACGTGTGCGCCTCTACTACGACACGTGCGTGCCTATACTACGACACATGCCCTTCCTTACGCTGCCACGGTTCATAGCTGCAGCCTGCAGACAGACCGATTGTATGTATCTACATGTTCGCGAACAGAATGACAACGCTACATACGCTTCGACCAGGTGCGTCCCGACTGTCAGGCACTTCCTTGCATGCAAAGATGTAGCTGGTGGGTCCCAGCAGTCAGGGAGGAAATATTTTTTTCGTGAAATACGGTGGCCCGTCCGGTGGGTCCCTACTGTCAGGTGGAGGAATCATTCTTTTGCATGTAATAAGGAGGCACTTCCTTGCTGCGGCCATGGACCCAACTATCAGCCTCTCCATGTATAGTACTCTTCCAATGGAAGTCATGCGTTGACCACATTGACCATGCCGCGCCGAGAGCACCAAGGCGGTGGACGGTGGCGAGCCCTAGGAAGGGGACGACGCGGAGCCGGGGAAGACACGCAGTGGATGCTGTGACGTCCCGAGACCATTGCGCCAGGTGTCTTCTAGTTATTCGCTGTTGTTGCCTTGTCATTTGCTTGCGTGTTGCATCTTGTGATGTCATCATGTGCATTGCATCATCATGTTTTCAAAACATGTATTCATCCGGGTTCCCCTAGTTCTTTCCGTTGGCCGCTCTGAGCCCAGACACACTTGCACGCGCCCGCGGCACGTCCGAAATATTATTTTATAACTGGCCGGAAAATGTTCTCGGAATGGGTTGAAAGTTGGCATGCGGTGTTTTTATGTTGTAAGTAGGCCGCCTGTCAATTTTCGTCGCATTCGGAGCTCGTTTGATAGCCCAACCGTTAAACATATGGCCGCAATATAGTCGGTCTATCGTCGGATGTTTTCGGTCTCCGAAAACAGTCGCTGGGTCTCTCTCTCTCTCTCTCTTTTCTCTCCTCTCAGCCCAAGGCCTTCTACAGAACCCACAAGTTCCAACCGACCCCTCACGTGCGCATCCGAAACTTCCCCGGACCCGATCCGGGCAGTCGTCACCGGTGGGTCCGGATCATCCCCAAACATCTACAAAACATCTCCATTTTTCTTTTTGGTCTCCCTAGCCTATTTATCTCGAGCGTCCAATCAAACTCGGAGGGTCCTTTTAGCCCCTAACCTAACCCACTCACTATTTAAACCAGCAACCCTAATTTCTAGGGATCTGGTCCAATCCCCACGCCGCCGCCACTCCCTGCCTCGGTCCTCGATCTGGATCGAGAGGAGCACCGAGCCTCGAGCCCCCTGCGTCGTGCGCCTCCCTCACCGGAGCTCCTCTCCAGCACGCCGGCAACCCCGACTAGGCCAGTGCCACCGCTCGCCCTACCTTCTTCTCCTTCCTCCCGCAATCTCCCTTTTCCCTCTGGTCTCTAACCTCTCGGACCTCTCTTTTTTCCTCAACAGGAGTTGCCACAGCCGCTGTCGTTCATGGCCTCGCCCGCATCCTGTTGCCTCATTGACCGAGACTGCACTGGCCTCCTTCCCATCGAGATTCACCACCGCTGCTCTGCTTGTGCGTTGACCCCGTGCCAAGTCCCTCTGCTTCCCTGCAGGTCGAGCGTCAAGCGCCGCTGCCTCCCCTGCCGACTTGAACCCCGCCGGATCCGGTGGCTCGTAGCACCACTGCCTCCCGAAGCTTCCTCGACCCCTTCGTCGACCAGATCCGCGGCTGCCCTGCGCCGCCTTGCCTTCCTCACCTGCACCTCGCTGGATGGAGCAGCCGCAGCATCCCTGCCGTCGCCACTGCTTTGTCTTTGTCGAGCAGAAAATGAACAGCGAACGCGCCTCCTGCCTGCGTTGACCGAGGTCGCGCCAGGCCCAGATCCCGCCAGCGCCCGCCACGCGCATGGGCCTCTTAGCCTCTCCAAGGCCTAGCGCACCAGCCTCTGCACCGATCGGGCCAAGGCCCATGGTGAGGCCAAACTTCAGCGCCCCCTCTTGTTTTTTTACTTGTTGGGCCAGCTAGATTCGGCCCGTTTCGTGTTTTTTTTCGCAGAATGTTTTAGCTAATTTCCAGGGATTTGCAGTTTTCCAGAATAGTCCCTAAGCTTCATGCATATCATAACTCACCAACCGTGCATCATATGTAAAAATTTCAAACATGAAAAATGCTTAGAATTGCTTCTAGATTCACAGTATCCAACTCTCATGCATGTTTGAGATGTTTAAATTGCTGTTTGCATTAATTTTGCTCATATGCCTTGTTAAAATGCTTTAATTCATAACTAAATAATCATAGCTCCATTTTAAATAATCTTTATATGTAAATGGGGTAGAAAAATGCCTAGTTTAACATGGTGCACTTACTTTGGATGTTTAATAACTTTAAAATTGTGTATAGGCAGAACAGTAAAAAACCTAAAATATGCACATGAGCAGTTTCCGGACTTGCTGTTTGTTGTTCCGGCCTCATTTAAACTTGCCTAGATAGGTAGTTTTCATTTGCTTCACCTCTTGCCATGTTAATCAACATTTAATATTGTTGGGTACATAAACAAGAGAGAACTAAATAAGATATGTGGTGTTCCGTCAATATGCAACTCATTGCATATTGAGCTCCACTTAACTTGTAGTTTTGCTTGTGCACTTTGCCATGCCATGCATCATTAAACCGGACATGCATCATCCTTGGTTGTGCATCATGCCATGTTTATATGATGGTTGTTTACTATGTTGCTTGCTTCTTTCCGGGTTGTTTCTTCGTTAGCTTCGGTTTTGTTCCGAAGTTGTGAGGATTCGTTCGACTACGTTGGTTCGTCTTCTTCATGGACTCGTTCTTCTTCCTTGCGGGATCTCAGGCAAGATGACCATACCCTCAAAATCTCTTCTATTTTGCTTGCTAGTTGTCCGCTCTATTGCTATGTCGTGCTACCTACCACTTGCTATATCATGCCTCCCATATTGCAATGTCAAGCCTCTAACCCACCTTACCTAGCAAACCGTTGTTTGGCTATGTTACCGCTTTTGCTCAGCCCCTCTTATAGCGTTTCTAGTTGCAGGTGAAGATGAAGTTTGTTCCATGTTGGAACATGGATATTGTTGGGATATCATTAATATATCGTATTTAATTAATGCATCTATACACTTGGTAAAAGGTGGAAGGCTCGGCCTTATGCCTAGTGTTTTGTTCCACTCTTACCGCCCTAGTTTCCTTCATACTGGTGTTATGTTCCTTGATTTTGCGTTCCTTACACGGTTGGGTGTTATGGGACCCCCTTGACAGTTTGCTTTGAATAAAACTCCTCCAGCAAGGCCCAACTTTGGTTTTACCATTTGCCTCACCACCACCTAATTTTCCCTTGGGAGTCGCGCTCCCAAGGGTCATCTTTATTTTAACGTTGTTCTCTAAGTGTTGGTCCGAACTAGAGCCCCTTGCAGCGCCACCTCGAGGAAACTTGAGGGCTGGTTTTAGTTGTATGGATTGCTCATCCGGTGTTGTCCTGAGCACGAGATATGTGCAGCTCCTATCGGGATGTCGGCACATCGGGCGGCTTTGCTGGTCTTGTTTTACCATTGTCGAAATGTCTTGTAACTAGGATTCCGAGTCTGATCAGGTCTTCCTGGGAGAAGGAATATCCTTCGTTGACCGTGAGAGCTTGTGATGGGCTAACTTGGGACACCCCTGAAGGGTTTGAACTTTCGAAAGCCGTGCCCGTGGTTATGGGAAGATGGGAATTTCGTAATGTCCGGTTGTAGAGAACTTGTCACTTAACTTAAGTAAAATGCATCAACCGCGTGTGTAGCCGTGATGGTCTCTTTCCGGTGGAGTCCGGGAAGTGAACACGTTTCTTGTGTTATGCTTGAACGTAAGTAGATTCAGGATCACTTCTTGATCACTTCTAGTTCACGACCATTGCATTGCTTCTCCTCTCGCTCTTATTTGCGTAAGGTAGCCACCATATATGCTTAGTGCTTGCTGCAGCTCCACCTCATTACCCTATCTTACCCATAAGCTTAAATAGTCTTGATCTCGCGGGTGTGAGATTGCTGAGTCCTCGTGACTCACATATACTTCCAAACAGTTGCAGGTGCCGATGATTCCAGTGCAGGTGACGGAACCCAGCTCAAGTGGGAGCTCAATGAAGATCTTGATCGTTGTTTTGTTTCGTTTCTGGTAGATCAGTAGTGGAACCCAGTTGGGACGATCGGGGATCTAGCATTTGGGGTTGTCTTCTTTTATTATGGTTCCGTAGTCGGACCTTGATTGTATTCTGGATGATGTATGTTTAACTTGTATTTGTGTGAAGTGGCGATTGTAAGCCAACTCTTTATCCCTTTCTTATTCATTACATGGGATTGTGTGAAGATTACCCCTCTTGCGACAAACCTACCATACGGCTATGCCTCTAAGTTGTGCCCCGACACGTGGGAGATATAGCCGCATTGTTGGTGTTACAAGTTGGTAATCAGAGGCATCCCCGACTTAGGAGCCCCCTGCTTGATCGAATTGCTGATGTTGTTGAGTCTAGAACAAAATGTTTT
>NC_041384.1:353441162-353491842 GCF_002162155.2 Triticum dicoccoides | reverse complement strand
TATATATATATCGGAGAGTAGGATTCTTTTTACCCCTCAGTCCCTTCGTCGCTCTGGTGAGGCCTCCTGACGTAGAAGTTTTGACTCTTCTCTCCTCAAATTTCACGAATTTTGTTTAGGATCATGTGGGTATCTTGGAATTGTTCTGATAGTCTTGTGACGAGAACATTTTTCTTGGTGCCTCCTGACATTTAGGGGTTGTGGCAGTGTCCCGGGGAATTCAGCGCCGAGGTTTTGTCATCACAATGTTATCGTTGCAGTTCTAGAATACCTGAGTTTCGCCAACATCGAAAATCTCTTTTATGCAGTTGTTGGTGAGATAACCTCGACGCCACCCAGTACTAGGGCGGAAGTTCGAGAGTATTACCATAACTCGTATAACGGATGCTTTTCGAAGGTTGAGGTACACGATTTCCGAAGGTTTCTTGGTTATGTGTTGAAGGATGGATACAGCTGGATGTAGGGATTGTTAGTTTGGGTGAGATATATTGCTTCCCCTGTATCCCCAACACCTGGTTGCATAACCAGAAAGTTTCGGGAGTTTATATGTGGGAAGTCAAGTATATTGTAGGATATCTTTCCAACAGACACATGATACGATATGGGGTCTATCATATGTTTGTTTCCGGCTTATTTTGCAAGCCACTCCTTTGTTTTGTTTTGGTTTGTGGTATTCAACTTGCTTCAAAGTCAAGTGTGGATTCCATACCTTCCTTAAGAGGTCTCCTCATATTTCTATGTGAATACCAATCCTTCATTATAATTGAGATTGTCATGTCGATCCATTTCAACCGGTGTGTTTCTCTTCAAGTGGATTTGATCATTTCAACATATGCAAGATCATCTCTCGATTTTCCAAGCAGAGTTTGTTTCATCCGTCCCAATTTGTCTTTGTTTTTCCCGCCCTCCCACCCTTTTTCTTCGAGGACTAAGATTTCTTAATCAAGTATCCATCTTATTGATGTCAAGTCTCTTCATTCTTTTTAATCAATGTTCTTATCTGGTGATTCCCATAAAGATGCTCTTCAAGTTCATCATTCTTTGTTCTCTTTTCTTCTCAAGTGGATTCAATTCAAGCTTTATCGATCATATCCGTTCCTTGTTTCTAATGTTTTATCATGCCGGTGCACTTCTTAACCATCCACCTCTTGCTATTCATGTTTATCCGAACTGCCAAAGATATCTCAGAAGACTTGTGCTCCATTATCAATCCGCTCAAGCTAATTCAGGGTTCTTATCTCATTCTAGCCATTTAAATCAACTGGTGCAATCTTCCTTTTAAATCGTTCAACGGTGTATCTTTTGAGTGGGCCCTAACCCACAAGTCTTTTCCCAGGATCTTACCTGACTCTTCTAATTTTTTCGGAGTTATTCGCAAATTCATTTCAAAGTTTAACGTAAGAATGATTTGTCATCAGTCAAATGTCTTTCTACAAGATCTTTCAAATTCTTTTCATCGTTGGTTCAACCTTTCTAATTTTCATTCCGGAGTGCCTCAACAATTCATGGCGGTGTATATCATCATCATTCTCAACATTTGAAGACTGAAGAAGAGTTTCTCTCAAATCTTGGTCCGTTCTCTCAAAGATGCGTGGTTCTAGCTTGATGCCATCCTCTCATAATTGTTTTTCGGTTGTGAGAATGCTTTTCACCCATACAGAGCAATTCAGGAGTCTTTTCAGTTTGATTCTCCAGAGCCCACCATCTCAGAATTATTCATTCTCAGCTTTCAGCTCTCATTCTCTAAATCTTACTGGTGCATTGCTCAAATATCCTCTAATCAGTTCTTGATCTCTTTGTTCTCTTGTATCAAATTCTCTCAAGCATCATCGTTCATTTGCAAATTCTTCCCGGTGTTTCGCTATCTTTCCTTTGATCATTTTCAATTCTTACGGCGGTTCATTCACGATTTCTCTTCCTTCGTTACATACCAATTCATTCGTTGTTTCCAAGTTCTACCGGTGATTCGTTGAAGATCTTCTTAAGTTTGCGCTATATCTCTCTTAATCCTTTCTATGAGAATAAGTAGTATGCAATCCGTTGCTTGTCCTCAATTTAAATTGGTGAAGGATACGCATAACATAATTCTTATTCTTGCTTCATCCTAATGATGGATTCATTCTTCTGGAGTTTGTTCACGATGAGTAAATTCTCGATTCAAGTGCTTCATACTTTTCCCGGAGTTCCAAGATCTCTCAACTATATCACTATGAAGATTCATCTAAATCTTTGCAAGGATTCTCCTTGCCTTTTCAACTTCTCTTGCTTTCATCATCCTTTTATTACCGGAGTTCTTCATGGAGGCTCTACATGGTGCTTCAGCAAAGATTCTTTTCATTCTTCATTTGTTCTTCAAGATTTCTCTCGAAGCTAAGGTCCGCCAAGATATACTCAAAGATGAACATGGTGTTCAACACATGTATTGTTTTGAGGAGTTCAAGCATTCTTCATCTTGCATTACAAAGTGCAATTCTTTCATATCTCATCTTTTGAGGTGGTGGTATGTCATTGTTGATAATTTCCCTTCGTGTTTCATGATTCGCAAGTTTCCAAGAGTGACATATCTTAAATCCATCAATTTCAGTTCATTCAGGACATCTTTTCAGCCCATCACTCTCTTCCTTGGAGTTATCTTGGGTTATATTTCACCTAAAGCTCTTCATTTATCTGCCCGGTGAAATAAGTTTCTCGTCTCCTTGTTCATATCAATTCAATCTATTGTTTTTTGTTGGTGGCAGAATTTCGCCTCAAGATTTCAAGATGTTTTACATAAGCCCACAACAAGCTTACTCTTTTTGTTGTTGGTTTTCCAACAACTCTGTTCGACCCTTCTCCTAAAGATGCTTTTTCAAGCTCATTTGTGGCAGAAGTTGTCATTTTCTTCTCAATTCTTTCCTTTCCAATGATCCAACTTCTATTCTTTCGTTCCGGAGGCATTGTGATGTTGCTTTATTCACCCATCATCCCATTTTTTTCAAAGATCATGTTCTTTCCTTTTGCTTATCCATTCAACCGGAGTGTCGTGCCCCCTTTTCAAGTTCTTCCCAGTCTGTCAAGTTTTTGCCTCCCTTCTCAACCGGAGTGTTGTCTGAAATCTTTCTTACCCATGATGCCATTCTTTCAATAGTTCCGGAGGTAGTGTGTTGTTGATTTCATCAAGCATCCTCTAATCTTGTCAAGTTCATGTTCAATTCCTTCCATTTACAGTCGGAGTCACTACAAAAAAAAGACACATCCGTGACATTTTGGGCCGAACGAAATTTTTTTCTGTCATACATATGACACTTCTATGATGATAATTGTGACAAAACCCGGTATCATCATAGATGTGGTGGGCTCCTACTTCTATGACAAAAAATCATGAAAGAAAATGGGCTTTTTGTCCTGGGCGGGCCGGAGACGCAGCTGCATGACATTCTTTGGGCCGTCCATGACGGGAAAAACCATGGTAGAAGCGAGGGCGAGGAAAATTCCGGGGAGTTCCCAGTTATGGTGGGAGGTCGGGGGCTGAGCGATGCGCGTTTCTCTCATACATGTATGCGCGTGTGTGCGAGGCGTTGGCTCTAACTGAACCCGAGCGATTGCACTGTAGGCTACCCGTTACTGAACCCGAGCGATCGATCGATGGCTGTTAACTGAACCCGATCGAGCAATTCCTTCGCTACTGCTACTAACTGAAGCCGATCGATGCTGCCTCTGGATGAACAGTGAGTGTTGCGGGGGGGAGGGGGTGGATGAATAGTTCCTGGTGGGGGTGGATGAACAGGACCCCGTGGTGCTGCCTCTAGATGAATAGGACCCCGATCGATCGAGCCGGTTGGGACTGGATGAACTGGACCCCGTGGAGGGCTGGATGAACAGGACCACCCCGTGGAGGGCAGGATGAACAGTAGACGGTGGAGGGCAGGATGAACAGTAGCCCGTGGAGGGGTGGTTGAACAGGAGCCCGTGGAGAGGGCTGGTTGAACAGTAGCCGGTGGAGTAGCGCGCGGTGGAGGAACAGGAGCCCGTGGATGAACAGTCACAGGTGGAGGCTGGAGGAGGTCGACGGTGGATGAATAGTAGCTCGTGGAGGCTGGAGGGGGTCGACGGTGGAGATGAACAGTATCCCGTGGAGTCCCGTTTTGCGGTACGCCACACCCCTCCCGATGAACAGGACCTCCATTTCGACCGTAGCGCTCCAACACAAGTTCGTTTCGTCCATTTTGCGGTAAGCCACACCCCTCCCGATGAACAGGACCCCCGTTTCGACTGTAGGAGGTCCGTTTGCTCCGTTTTGCGGTACGCCAGACGCCTCCCAATCAACAGGACCCTGTTCCGAACATAGGAGGTCCGTTTCCTCCGTTGTGCGGTACGCCAGGCCTCGTTTCCATCGCCCGTTCCGTCCAAGCCCTCCCGATGAACACGACCACGCATTCTTTTCCGACCCAGCCGGTTGGCTCCCACGCGTTCCGTTGCCTCCCCATGAACACGACGCATTCCGTTGCCTCCCCATGAACACGACGCATTCCGTTGCCTCTCCATGAACACAATGCATTCCGTTGCCTCCCCATTAACATGATGACGATGTTGTTTCTCCATTCCGACCCAGCCATGTACACGAGCCCTGGCCGTACGTATACGTGAGTAGGCGTTCGAGACCCCGCCCGTATGTACACATACGTGGCCGTATTTTCTTTCTTGCACCCTGGCCGCTGTACGTACTTGTACATGCTACGTGCGCGCCTCTACTACGACACGTGCGCGCCTCTACTACGACACGTGTGTGCCTCTACATCGACCAGTATGTACGTACACGTTCGCAACCAGAATGACAACGCTACGTACGCTTCGACGAGGTGGGTCCTCACTGTCATGCACTTCCTTGCCTGCGAAGAAGTAGCTGGTGGGTCCCAGCAGTCAGGGGGCGAATCGTTTTTTTTTGCCCGGACGCACTTCCTTGCGTGCAAAGATGTAGCTGATGGGTCCCGGCAGTCAGGGGGAAACTTTTTTTCGCGAAATACAGTGGACCGTCCGGTGGGTCCCAGCTATTAGGTGGAGGAATCATTATTTTCCGCGTAATAAGGAGGCATTTCCTTGCTGCGCCGTGGACCCAGCTGTCAGCCTCTCCACGTACAGTCCACGTCCGATGCAAGTCGTTCCTCGACCACGTTGACCATGCCGCGCCGAGAGCACCAGGGCGGTGGACGACGGTGAGGCCTAGGAAGGGGACGACACGGAGGCAGGGGAGACTCGGCAGTTGTTTCCCACGTGGAGGGGAGTACGACTGTACGAGGGTTTACTGGTTCATCTGCCGTCGCCGGAGAATAACAGCAGGTGTGGGTGAGTAGAGGGATGGCTAGGCCAGCGATGGGAGTACGGTCGGGCGGTGAGGCCTACACGGCAGCACAGCCGGCCGCGAGGAGGAGGGAGCAGGCAGTCCCGCCGGCGCTTGTTTGAGCGGCCGGAGAAGGAAGAGCAGAGATTGAAGAAGCACGACGGCCGTTGGATGGACATCCAACAGTCAGTGCTTGTGCGTCAACCTTTTTTTAGGAAAGCCTCAAATCTGTGGAAAACAGCATACAACCCATCTGCCATTATTTCTAATAATTTACAGCCTATTTGCTAATTCTTAAGGTTTTTTTGGAGCCCATATTCTTTTTGTTAGCATTACAGCCCATATTGTGGCAACGGTTAAAAAATTATACGAAATTTTGCATATTTCGGTGCGGTCCGAACTGTTTTTAGTCCCGGAATTTCGACTCACATTCAAACTGATTTTAAAAATAAATGTAAATCAATATAAAATCCAACAAATTCTCCACGCATAAAAATTAATGTAATTTAAAATCTTGAAATGAAAAAAAAGATATTTGAAACTAATTACCGGTTTGATGTGTTTTAAAAATGTACAACCCATTTCTCATTACTGATGGGCCATTTTCTCTGCCATCCGAATGAAAGCTCTCCTCGTCTTGAAAGATTTGCAGCCCAACAGGCCTGACAAAGCGACTTACTTGGCAAATCACAAAAAAACTGGGCTGTGGCCGTGGACCCAGCTGTCAGCCTCTCCACATACAGTACTCTTCCGATGGAAGTCGTTCCTTGACCACGTTGACCACGCCGTGCGGAGAGCACCACGGCGGTGGATGACGGCGAGGCCTGGGAAGGGGACGACGCGACAGTGGAAGCCCGCGCGGAGAGGACTACGAGGGTTCACTGTTTCGGCTACGGTGTGAGGCTGCCGTCGCCGCAGGGCCTGGCCACCGGTGGGAATAGTAGGGGAGGTGAGGCCTCTGCGGCAGCACAGCCGACCATGGGAGGCAGGAGCATGCGACACAACGGGCGCTGCTTTGGGCGGCTGGAGCAAGAAGACCAGAGGTTGAAGAAGCACTATGGCCGTTGGATGGACATTGTACGGTCACTGGAGCTAGAATTGTTCATATTGACTAAGTTGACAAAGCCCTTTGTCCCCGTCAACTTAGTAGGCCCACAAGTTAGCCTCCCAGCAAGGTGGGTCCCAGCTAGCCGGGGGAGTATTCATTTTTTGTGCGTAATAAGGAGGCACTTCTGGTGGGTCCGAACTGACAGCGGGGGGACATTTTTTCAGAAATACGGTGGCCCGTCCGATGGGTCCCAGCAGTCAGGGGGGAAACAATTTTTTCGCAAAATACTGGTGGCCATCTGGTGGGTGCCTGCTGTCAGGTGGAGGAATCATTATTTTCCTCGTAATAAGGAGGCACCTCCTTGCTGCCACCATGGACCCAGCTGTCAGCCTCTCCACGTATAGTCCATGTCCGATGGAAGTCGTTCCTTCCATGTTGACCACGCCGCGCCGAGAGCACGAGGGCGGTGGACGACGGCGAGGCCTAGGAAGGGGACGACGCAGAGCCGGTGAAGACGCGGTAGTGGATGCCCACGTGGAGAGGAGTATGAAGGTTCACTCGTTCAGCTACGGTGTGAGGCTGCCGTCGTTGCAGGGCCTGGCCAGAGGTGGGAATAGTAGGGGGCGGTGAGGCCTCCACGGCAGCACAACCGATCACGGGAGGCAGGAGCAGGCGGCATGACCGGTGCTGCTTTGGGCGGCTGGAGCAAGAAGACCAGAGGTTGAAGAAGCACTACGGCTGTTGGATGGACATCGTACGGTCACTGCAGCTAGAATCGTTTATATTGACTAAGTTGACAAAGCCCTTGGTACGTCAACTTAGTAGGCCCACAGGTCATCTTCCAAAATGGTGCGCCCCAGATGTCAGGGGGGAGGAATCATTTTTTGGGCGGGTGAAGCTAGAATATCCGAGATTGAAGAAGAAGCACGGCATCCGTTGGATGGACATCCAACGGCAACTGCTGCTAGAACCGTGTGTTGACTATAAGTTGACAAAGCCTTGCATACGCGTCAACTCTGTTTTTTAGGGGACGCGTCAACTTAGTAAGGCCAGAAGTGTGTGGCAGAGAACTTATAGCCCATTTGAGATTTGTAAGAATGTGTAGCCCATTTTTGAATTCTAATGGAATTTACTACAGCCCATTTACAGTTTGTTAAAAGTACAGCCCATTTCAACCAACCGTTCAAAACATAATTCAATAAAATTTCCCACATTTTGATGGGATCCAAAATATTTTTATCCCGAAATTTCTAGTCAGGTTAAATACAATTTCAGTATAAATTTATATTACATAAAAATCCAACGAAACATTGCGCTTGCAACAATTAATGAAATTAAAATTTTCAATATCCAAAAATAATATTATATAAAGTAATCATGTGATTGGTGCATTTTTTATAGTTACTGCCCAATTTTTATAATTACGTCCCATTTATTATTTCTTAAATCCCATTTCTTGTTAAGACTAGTGCATCCCTCCTAGGAAAGATTTGCAGCCCAGCGGGGCGGAGAATAACAACTTGACCTTGCCTGGGTATTCCTAAAAAAAGGTATAGCTGGGCTAGCAATTTTCTGCTTGAAAAAAATTAATATCTGGGCTGGATATCTGGCCTGGGCTAGACGGGCCACAGCCCGCCCAGTTAATACCTGCAGCGATGTTTTCGTTGTTGTTCAGAGGAGAAAAATTAATATCTGGGCTAAACATCGAAAAACTCTGCAGTGCTCACGCCTCAAAAACACAAATACTGCTTGAGCTGCTTGGTCCCAGCTGTCGGCCGCTTCCTGTGCAATTCTCTCGTTTATTGACTAGTACTACATAGGTTGACAATGGTGTGGGACCGTGATGTCAGGAAACAAGGGGGAAGCAAAATAAATAACTCCAGTGAGCGCTTCCACCTCTGCCTCGTTGTCTCCCGTGGAAACCCCTTTCCTCCCTTTTTTTTTTGCTCGGGCAAGGACCAATGCATGCAGCACGCCCATGCGGTTATTAGGCAAGAAATAAAAGCGCTTTGCATGCTATGAATTATGATGGCCTGCATGGGTAGCTAATAAGGCATCCTCTTAACTGCTGTGGTTAAATGTTGTGTTTAGAAGAGAGAAATATTCTTCTTTTCCACCAATCTGCTTGCACCAAGGTCATGATGCACCTTCTAATACGACTTATTCACCTAGACGGAGGGACTATAGTTTTATACATATATATATATATATATATATATATATATATATATATATATATATATATATAATAAGGAGGCACTTGCGTACGTGAGGCTATGGACCTGGTGGGTCCCCATTGTGATCCTCTCCAAGTAAAGTCATCTCCTCGCTCGCGCGCGCTTTCCGCCCAAAACAGTCAGCGCCGCCCGCCCCGCTTCCTGGTGCCGGCGATTGCTCCGCCTTCAAACGACACAAGTGTCGTCCGTCCGTCCATCTTCCGCCCACATTAATGATACGCGGTAGCCGAGGCGGCTACTCCAGCGCCACACGTCCGTCCCTCCGCCCGCCCACCATTGCTATATAAACTGTTGCGCCGGCGATAGCCACAGTCATCCGCATCCATTCCCTTTCTCCTGTCCACACCACTACTACCCACCATGGCTTCCTCGCGCTCCAGCGCTCTTCGGGACGGGCGGACGACGGACCACAAGGAGATGGCAGCCATTGCTGTAATGCCCCGGACACACCCGCGGATGGTCGTTACTCCTGGTGGGATCTAGACTGGTCCCACAGATCAATACTAGTCTTTTCTGCGCACTTTGTCCTCACTCGTGCGCACCCGAGAGCAACTTCCCGGTCGGTCACCCATCCTGAAATTACTCCAAGCTAAGCACGCTTAACTTTGGAGTTCTGTCCGAATGGGCTTCCGGAAAAGAAGGAATTCCTTATTGATATGCGTAGTCTATCATCCCTCTTAAGCCAGGCTATCACATACACCCCCACTCAGAGGATCTGACGTCCTCGTCGGGCCACAGGAACGTTCCCTCTTGGCACATACGTCTGTGCATCCAGTTTGGTACATGTGCCATGTCGGGTGCCACGACGGGTCACAAACGTCATGAACAACATGACCGTGCACCTGTCTGCAAACATCCGTGTAACCGCGAGGGTTGGCTCTGATACCAACTTGCAATGCCCCGGACACACCCGCCGGTGGTCGTTACTCCTGGCGGGATCTAGACTGGCCCCACAGATCAATACTAGTCTTTTCTGCGCACTTTGTCCTCACTCGTGCACACGCGGGAGCAACTTCCCGGTCGGTCACCCATCCTGAAATTACTCCAAGCTGAGCACACTTAACTTTGGAGTTCTGTCCGAATGGGCTTCCGGAAAATAAGGAATTCCTTATTGATATGAGTAGTCTATCATCCCTCTTAATCCAGGCTATCACAATTGTTGCCGACCGGCTGTCCGGCAGGCAGCCGGAGGACGACGACGTCCCAATGGAGAACATGGTAGTCGACGATCCAGCGCCAAGCCCTCCTCTATGCCATCCTCGCCGTTCCGGAGCAGATGCGTCAGGAGCAGTTCCGGGAGGCGCAGGCTGACACCGCCTACAACCAACATCTCCTCCAGGAGCACCTGCAGGCGGAGGAGCAGATCAATGCGGAGCGGGCGAAGCAGGAGGCGTTGCTCAACTCATACCGCTCTGCCCGCAAGGGCCGCCTCGAGCGCTGGCGGGACCGCATGCGGGTGGCGGAGGCTGCGGCCGCCTACAAAGAGGCTAGCAAAGAGGGCGATGAAGCGGGCGAGGCGTTGTTTGGCGAGACCGAGGACAAGGCAGAGGACAATGCCGGCTCCGACGAGTCCCCGCTCTGCTGGCGTCGACGAGGCCCTCCTCCGCCAAGGCCTCGCGGTGCCAACAACGAGGTAGAGGACACCGCCGGCTCCGCCGAGGCCCCGCCCCGCCAACAACGAGGCAGAGGACATCATCGGCTCAGTCGAGGCCCCACCTTGTCGGCAACGCGGGGGAGGATTTCCACCGCTCCGCTGAGGCGCCGCCCGCCGGCAACGAGACAGAGGACATCGGCGGCTCCACCGAGGCCCTGCCCCGCTGCCAACGAGGCCTCGCCACACAGAAAACGAGGAAGAGTAGAACACGGTAGGTCGCCGCCGCTCGGGTCCAAGTAAGGCCACCGCTGCTACCCTCCTGTTGAAGCCAAGCTAGGCGGGTTGACCATTGACGGCCAGTTAGCTTCTTGGCGGTGACGTGGAGTCAGGGAGTTCTGCTGGAGAATAACGCTGCTTCTACTTAACTGCTGGTGCAGTTGGCTGGCTGACACGTGGGCCCAACAGGCCACATGTCAGTTATGCAACTTCACCTGCAGTTAAGTCACTGAAGCTTCTGTTCGGCTCAGCGGGACACGGGTGGGTAGCTTCGGTTAACTAATTATACCTCCAGCGCACCCCTTTTTAGTTGACGAATGTATGAAATGTAATGAAATCTAGCATGTTTATATGAAATCCGACCATGTATGAATGAATTTATTACGATTAGTTCGAATTCCTGTATCACTGGCATTGGATGAACATGCAAAACAATATGTACTAGCATTATTCCTAGGGTGATCACCTCGTTTGCAGCAGTTTCACATGTACTCCCTCCGGTCCTTTCTAGTCTGCATACAAGTTTTGTCTACAGTCAAAGTATCTCTACTTTGACCAATCTTATACAAACAATTATGCACTTTCACAATGTGCGAAGTAAAAAGGAACAGAAGGAGTACATAGATTTGAGCAGGTTTTTAGCGTTTCTGTACATTGCAATCAAACACACAGGCCTGGCAATTCATAGAGAACATTAAAAACAATCGATGATTATGCATCTCAGCGACTCACATGTCAGAGGCAATATTTACTTCACAACTAAAGAATAAAGAAAAAATTGATCGACGCTGCTGACAGCAAGGGCGTCCCATTCGAAAATATCAAACGCATGTCTAACTAAAATCAATGAGCAAAATTTGACAAGGTTGTCCCATTCCAAAATATCAAATGCCTATGATTGTGGAATGGGCAGGGTTTGCCATCAGTTCGGATATTGACATGGCACCTCGTGCTAAATAAACCGGCTATTCTTTTTGTGCAGTTCCACCAAAATCAACCAAATTCACGCGTAGCTTGTATGATTTCGCCCTTATATGTTGCAACGCCTTGAACTTATTGGCACCTCCTTTACTGTGGTGCAACTGAATGATTCGATGTATTCATGAACATTTTATGCAATTCCAATTGAAATCAAGCTGAGCACCCCTGTTTGCACAAATACAAAAAAGTGATTAGTATAGAGCAAACTATACTATGAATTGACAGTTTCAACAGGAACATACATGGTCCATGTAGGGAACACTTTTAGAAAAATGGAACTCACTAGAAAAAATCCTAGAACAACATTGTACTCGCCCATCACAGCAAAAAAATGGAGATTTTGTCAGTCCTTATGAGCTGAAGTTAGTTTGGTCTTGTGGGGAGTAATGTAACCATCCTTCAACTGCTCCTTCTGATGATAAGATAGACATGGCTTCTTCATCCTGGCATAATCGGAACTAGTCACTTCACGTACTCCATATTCTTCTTCAGAGGAAGATGATCCTGTTGTGCAAAGATAAGAGGACTACTAAATGCTAGCATCACTATTTACTCGAAAAAAGGAAAGGAAATATTTAAAACATCACAGATGAAGCACTTCTCAAGGACAATACCACTTTTTCATGACAATATCTAAACAGTAGCACAACACCAATAGAGATGACAAAGATCAATCATATGGATGAAATCAGTGGGTGAGTACCAACCTTTGTCAGGAGGCTTATTGTGTAGAGCATACATATGAAGCAATTCTCCGGAACCATCTGTTGCAATCTACGGTGGTGGCCATGCTTAATATATACTCCTCGATTAGTTTAATGTTTCCAACATCTTCTTGTGCAGTTCCACTAAAATATATGGTATCTTCAAAGAAGATCCCTGTTTGCACAAGTAGAGATAATTACATATTACATTAAGAGTGGCATCAAATCAGTGGCAAAACAATTGCTCGTTCTAGCCATAGCAATAAATTAAGATGCAAAACTATATCATTACTTGTGTCATCATAGTTCCAGTGCTTCATTACATCACCGGGAGTTGATTTTTGTTTTTCTTCCCCTTGTTCTTCCCCTTCATCACTTGGTTCAATAACAAACAAGCTTCACCTTCAATGTAAGATTTGGCATGTCAATTAGGGAGCACAAGTATAGTACTAAACTTAATTTTCCGATGAAAGTGGCAAAATCCAGGCCAACAGTTGTGAAATATCCTTCTCTTACCTCAATGGGATATTACGGTGCACATACAGATTGGAAGTTTTGTCCCCATTTGTGCAGTTCACTAAAATCAAGCAATATTATCGTACAAGTGGCACAACATATGAATGCACACTGCAGAATCATGTGAAAGAAGGCTAGTATTGACCTCTCATGATGCGGAATTCAAACAACTCACAAGAAGAAGATCTGAACCAAATTCGCCTTAACAGATAGGAAGTAAGAACTCTTCTAGTGCAGTTCCACTAAGATCAAGCAATCAAGCAACATTGTCGGTGTGACATTTTGGTTGAACTGCACAAAACACTCTTAAAACAAAAGTGTTTTGTGCAGTACAACAAAAGGTCACAATGGCAACAAGGTGAAGCAGATAACCCTCTTTACACAGAGGTGCAAAGGAAACAATCAGTGGTCAATAACGGTGGATGACACAGAAGCCAACAAAACGAAGCATCTACCTTATCTAAATGGGAAAGAAAGCAAGATAGTAGCATTTCTCAAACGGTGGCATTGATTAATATTAACATAAAGATTATATTAACAATAAAATTCATTAAACATGTAATTTGCTTTTAACTGTGGCATTGCATCAATTTTCCAGCGGCATTATTAGAGGGTGTTTGTTTACAGGGACATTTTGGTGTAGGGACTAAAAAAACTACATGTCAGTCCCATCTAAACCAAAGAGGAGGGACTTCTAGGGACTAAACGTGGGCATTCGGGACTAAAGAAAGAAGACCCCGAGGGATTCTTTTTGGGACTTTTTCCAACAGTTGCCCCTGCCATGCATCGCACCTTGTCTCTATTAGTTCATTACTAGGGGTAACATGGTCTTTTAGCATGGTATTTAATAACCTCTAGTCCATGTTTAGTCCCTAGAACCCAGTAGGTAGGGACTAGGGAGTTTTTAACCAAACAGGGCCTTAGGTTAACAGCAGCTAATGAGTTGCACGGGAAAGTGGACGCACCAGCACCATGTGCATCTACCGATGTACTGTGGTCATGCACAGTCTGTTGCAACAAAGAACAAGCAACCAAGGAGCATATTTGTGTTGGTCCCAGTTTTGTTATCTTTAGACACCTTTCCCTATGTGAGCGCAGCAAATCTAGTCCTGCTCAAACTCTACAGCCTTGTCCCTTCATTTCCTTTTTGAACTAGTACTTTCGCCCCTTCCTTTCCTCTTTGAACCATGTCCTAGATTTATGCGATACAACTTTCCCCACTACTTTCCCCCTTTCCTTTCTTCTTTGGACCACGTCCTAGATTAATGCTATACAACTTTCCCCCTTTATTTCCTCTTTGAACCACGTCCTAGATTCATGCTATATACAACTTTTCCCACTACTTTCCCCCACTCCTTTCCTCTTTGAACCACGTCCTAGATTCATGGTATACATGCAGCTAGAGCAATGCATGTGGAGTAAGTAAATTATACCTTAAGGTTCTTGGGGCATGGTTCGGTGGGCGACGGGACGACGGTGAAGAAGAAGGGGTCGGAGGCCCTCCCGCGCCGCCGCTGGGTGGAAAGTGAACAGCTGCACCGGTAGTCCATCGCCGACGGCGACGGCGTTAAGCCTCCTTCCCTTCCAGGCAGACGGATCCTGCCGGCTCTTTGAGCAGCAGTGAGGGGAGAGAGAGGCCAACGAAGTCTTGTTTAGATCTGGAGAGGGCGAGAGAATGTGAAGAGAGAAACTACAAGCGCTGAGGCTCCAGCGGGAGAGGGCGAGAGAGTGAGCGAACAGGCTAACCAGCTACACAACCCTCCCGTTATGTTCAATGAGAGGGAAATAACCTTTTATACATTCCTGCATTTGTGTGACAAGCATGCCGTGGTTTTTTTTTTGTGTGTGGGAGTCATTGGGATTTCAATCATAATTGTGTCATGTGACTTTGGTGGTAAGACTATCCATAGTGGTGTAGAAATAATGCAGCCTTAGTCACCTTACCTCTCTCCATGTAGTACGTTGGGTCCCACAAGTCAGAGGGTGAAACAAACAAATTAATAAGAAAAATTAAAAGCGCCAGCGGTGTATCTTACCTCACACATCTTGCTACTGCTCGGGAACAATGTCCAATTGACCCCTCTGTTTGCTCACGTACTATTTTAAGTGAATCCTTATTATAACATGCACACAAATTTTGGGCACTTGTATTCGACTTAAGTCAGTGTGCCACCATATCTCGTATACTTACTACTCCCTCCGTCTAGGTGTAATAAGTCACGTTAGAAGGTGCAACGGGACCAAGGTGCGTGCATGCGTGTGTGTGTGTGTGTGTTAGAGAGAGCGACAGATCGACCTACTCCTACAGAGAGATGTTGTGTAGTGTACGATTTTAGCCGCGAGAGTCGGTGCATCCTCTCGTTTCCGGGCGTGTCCGGTAGGGACATGCGGACAGCTGCCACGCCCGCTCCTGACCAGCCTGGCCCACCCAAAGCCCCTCCATTGCCCACGCACGCTTCCCGCCCGAAACGGTCAGCGCCGCTACAAAGAATCGGTGCCGCATTCATGCCCGGGCAGAGCGTACGCGACCTCTCACTGGCGCAAGAGTGATGGTTGCTTCGTCCGTCCAACTTACTACTGGGTCTATGTGATTTGACGGCTCATTGGTCTTTATTACTGAGGTGGTAGGACTGCTGGATGTGCCACACTTTCGGCAAAAGGAGGTATACTACTACTACTAGATTACAATTTTCTCCATTCTTACAGCGGAGGCATGCAAGAGCAGTGAAAACACGCAGGCTGAGTGATTACATGGTCCACCTCACACTATCACCATGCGACACCTAACTCTTTACATAGTACTCCCTCCGTTCCTAAATATTACTAGATGAGTCCCCGCGCGTTGGCGCGGAACAGCGGTATATCTCTCTGCGCAAAATTATCGATTTCATAGAACAAAAAAAGCTCTATAACCGCATGACAAATGTGGTAGCCAAACTAAATAAACTCCCATCATCATTTAGATCATCCCACGTAAGGAAAAAAGATCAGCCAACTCCTACTGCATAATGGGATTATATTTTTCTTTTTGACATGTTAATGGGACTTAAAAGCTCACTTACATGCATGCTACTGGTGCATGCTTGCATGCAGACATGTTGATGCGATTTAAAACCAACTCACATGCATGTGGCACGATATTTCTGCATGCTTGCATGTGGCTTAGTGCGGAGCCTCTCAACGTCAAGATCAGACGGCTATTATGGACTGATTTACTTCATCTAACGGCTACATCAATTTTGATGACGTGGCTCAAGGAGAGGATAGAGAATTCCTAGTAGTGGGGGCTAGCTATTACTAGTAGATATATGTCTTTGTAGAGATTCCACTACATTCGGAACAAAATGAATGAATCTACACTTAAAATGCATCTATATACATCCGCATGTGGTTCATGGTGAAATCTCGACAAAGACTTATATTTAGGAACAAAGGAAGTACTAGTATAGTACGTATTGTAATTTATCAGCGAGATAAATTTGTACAATGCTATGAAGCTTCCAGCTTCTGTTACATGTATCTTGCGTCCAAGGTTGCCCGTTGCAACATTTCATCAAATACAAAGGAGATTAACATGCATGCTATTGCATCTCAATGATTGACAGATCATAGCAAATATGTACTCCCTCCGTTCCAAAATAAGTTTCTCAACTTTGTGCAAACTTTAGTACAAAGTTGTACTACTACTAAAGTTGACACTTACTTTGGAACAGAGGCAGCTAAAGAAAAAAACAATCTATGCAGTCCCTAGCCCTTAACCGTGAACCCTGACCAGGCTTCAATTTGCTGGCAATGTTCGTGCTTCCTAATAAATGAAGTTTGCAATCTTTTGACCATCGGATCATTTTGTGCAGTTTCACCAAAATCGAGATGAGCATCCCTGTGGCAAAGAAATTGAACAAGCATGATTAGAATAGGATTACTGGGACTAGTTGATGAGACATAAACTCATCACAAATATAATACGTAGAAGCCAGTAGAGGTATGTGTAGGGCAAAGAAGTAGAGAAATATCCACAGGGAGTGATGTGCGCAGCTGGAGCAGTGGTGCAAGCCGGCTGTAAAGGGACTTGTACCTGAGGGACGTAGCTCAACCTTGAGGAGGGCGGCGGGAGGCGGCAACTGCCCACGTCCCGGCAGTGAGCAAGGGACGAAGGCAACCTCACCGGCTTTGTGAGAGAGAACGGCGGGGACCCTTGATCGGGACATGCCGATAGTGGGTTTTCGCCATCGGTGACGGCCACCGCATCTACACTAAGCATCCACCCCTTCCCCAAGCGGACGTGATCCACCGGGATGTTAGAGATGTGGCCACAATCGTTTTGTGTGAGAGAGTGTGAAGAGAGCAACCCCAGCAAGCAACCGTGTAGGCTGGCCCGTCCTGACTATGTATATAGTGGAGCGGTTTCCATTTCTATCCATATGAACCTATCATATTGCGTACGTGCCACTGAAGAAAAAAACTTTATTCATAAATGACGCGGCACCTACTACTCATTCTCCTATAACCTTGCGCTTGGCATCTCCAAAATATTGACCTTGCGATTGGCTCTTCGCCTCTTCGGGAAGTCGAGCAGTATATATCGTTCTGGCTATATGAGACTGAATGAATTGTTGCATGTCCACCACATGGGCGAGGGTCGAGGGGCGAGGGAGAGTGCTACGTACAGAGCAAAATGAGTGAATCTACACTCTAAAATACGTCTATATACATCAGTGTTTGGAGTATGTACTAATAGTTCATATTGAAATCTACTAAAGGACATATATATTCTAAACAATATGATATAATCTCTATAACCAAGGTAGTAGGGACGAGGAGTAAACGGAGGGAGTAGTAAATTTTTCTCCTCGTCCTGCGAGCCACCGCGCACATGGGCGCGGGAGTGGGCATAAGGCATAGTAACCAAGCTTCACCTGATCCTGCGAGCCACCGCGCCCGTGGGCAGGGGAGACGGCGTACTAAACAAGCTTCTCCTCGTTCTGCGAGTTGACGGGACACATCAAAAGTACTCCAGTGTATAGAGCCTTGCCTCTAAGGTAGGCCCCACATGGTTTGCTTCTTTTTTTAACATAACACGTCAAGTCACAATTTGTTTGTTCACCCGTGGTAGACGATCGTCCCTCCACCAAGTGGACAACCAGTACACGTGCCAAATTACCACGTGGGCTGCCTTTTTCATATAGAAATGAGCTCCACCGTGTACCCACGCAGGTGTGGTTGGGAAAGAGACGGGAGTACGTGCGCCGTGCATGCACCTCTTCTCTTCGTGCACGTCCCCCACCTACGTGGGTGTTTGTGAGAGATACAAACCGCGTTCGTGAGTGTTTTTGCTTTTGGGGTGGGGGTGCGGTGGGGGCTTGATTTCGTAAATTATTTGTGGGCATATGTGTCGATGACATCTCAAACAAAATTTTGCATGCAATGTGTGTGAAATGGAGGCCTATCCATATCATACATAGAGGGTCGGGTAATCCACGAGAAGAGAGGAAGGGGTCATAGCTATCGATAGAGTCGAAGAGAGGATCAAGTGGGTGGGTGCGAGATCGATGAAGAGAGCCATCGAAATTATGTGTGTGTACAAGTCAAAGATATAGGGCCACTGGCCTACCGGAACATTAGAGGGCACACGTCAAGTTTGTGTGTGGCAGGGAGACATGACTAGCGCGCTCGATGTATCGGTGTGTGTGGTGGGAGGGGTGGGAGGGGTAGGCAGAGGCCTAACTATAGAGGTAGAATGACTCGTATATGTGTTGAGAAGGAGAGACCCAGCTATGTCTTGAGGGAGATCGGTCGACATCCATACATAACTGAAGGACGGGAAATATGATGGGAGAGAGAGAGAGGAGACAGAGAGAGGGAGGGAGAGGGGTAGAGTGCTGGATGGGTGATGGAGTTGCTTCTCGAAGATGGTGGGAGAGGCCTACTAGACAAACTAATGGTGGAACTGCAATGTTATCAATAAGAGTGGGGATGTGTTTCTCTGTCTGCCTCTGCGTGATAGATCTGTCGGGACGCATCCATGGATGATGAAGGGGAACCATGTGTTTGGTAAGCAATCCTAACTAGATCGGTAGATCAATTGTTGTTTGTCGGAGGAAGGGAGAGACACAACTAATGAGGTAGATCGATTGACGTGTGGGTAAAAACAAGTTATAAGGACCTAGCTAGCTATATGTAGAGTGAGAGATTGGTCGGTGTACGTCCATTTGTTAGAGGCAAATAAGGCCCAGCGAGACGGATAGACAGAGAGAATGGAGCTAGGAGGTGGTGCGAGAGGCCCAACTACTAGCTAGATAGGGGGAGGAGTGTGCGGTTGTGAGAGCGATGAAAAGAGGGGCAAGAGTTTACACGTGTGTCTGACCGTATGAGAGACACGAGGCAAGGACACATAAAGGAGGAGATTGAAGGTCTGTTTGTATGTTGTAGGCAGGCATCGCTGGAGAGGTTTATCGATCGGTGTGTGTCGGAAAGGAGTTGTGGAGACTCTAGGAGAATGACCTAAAGAAAAAACTGAATGTGCCCGGTGGATAGAATGCCGAGGGAGGGGGAGGGCAAGGAGGGCGTGTGCATGCACGAGAGAAAGTTAGTGGTAGCTACAAAGGTTAGAGGATTGTGTGGGTGTAAGAGACTAACAAAGATCATAATTTGATATGAAAGCGGATTCATATATTTGAATAGGAGATCATAGTGTTTTAAACATTGCATGCATGAATATAGCGGTGATACACGTGCTATGCACATGTTATACCATAATGTGATAATGCATGGTGTTTGCAACTCACAGCTAAATGCCGAACAATCTAAACCATACTATACATCAAACAATCTCACATTTTATTTGAGTTTGTGATAATGTGTGGCGTTTGCAGCTTACAACTAAATATCGAACAATCTAAACAATACTATATATCGAACATTCTCACATTTTATTTGAATTTGTGGTAATGTGTGGTGTTTGCAACTCACATCTAAACACTTGTAGGCGTAGGGGGCGGGGCACCATACATAATGTGATAAACACATTATACATATGAGACATGGTTTAGATTATGAAGATCTAGCTAGAGCTAAAAATGTAATGTGATTTGAAATCAAAATAAAGTGGATTCAAAAAATCTAGTTCGAGTTCATATAGTACACATAGTTCATATGTAACTCGAGACTAATCATGTGGTGTGCTATGAAGATAATACACAAACGATGGTTTAACTTGACAATAACGATGATTGTAGATCTTATTAAAACAGAGAAACGAATTCAAATGCTTTGACTTCACAACAAACATTACCGTAGATCTTATTCAAATAGAGAAACAAATTCAAATTTAGTTCATATTTGAAGCGGTAGTATATATGTTTGGAATGCACTAAAACATTCATTTGAGTAGTAGGTTGCATGCATTATACACGTAGAGAAATATTTTAATTGAACATAACATGAATTCAAAGTTTTGAATGACATTTGTAGGGCGCGTTGATTTGGTACAGTACATGTTAGGCTTTTCCGAAAATTTCAACCCGCGCCTTGTTAGCCCGAAATATTTAAGATATATCTTTGTCTCGTTGTGCTCCGACAACTCCCTCCATCTCAACCCGCGCCTTGCTATTCCGAAATTACAACGCGCGCGAAAACTCCCACCTCCTGTGAAATCCCGACACGCGAAATGCCCGTGGTACCCCTGAACCGAAAGAACCGCCTCAAATCGGTGGGGGTACTTTCGTAACTTACCCCACATTTCGGACAAGCGCGTCTCTAAGCCATGGTTCCCCACTGCCATCCCATCCGCCCACCCATTCGTACCCCGAGGCCGCGAAAACCTGCGACGAAACCCCACACCCTGCTTCGTCCGCCACCCAGTCGGAGCCTCTTCCCCGACGATGTCGTCCACGGGAACACCTCGACGTCCCTCATCCAACGTACCAGATGAGGATCCGTCTTCGATCTCATCGTCCCGCCGGTTCAGCCACCCCGTCCTCCACCTCCAAGGAGCTGCCACGACATTCCCCTCGTCTTTCGCGCCACCTCCATTCCCACACCGCCGTCTTCATCTGCACCACCGGAAGAGCATCATCATCATCATTTCCACGGATGAAGTTGCGGCCTAATCGGCGCCACCAAAGAGGTTGTACACTAATTGCCGCATTTTCTTCTTGATTCGATCTCACGGTGCTGTCGGCGCTCGGTCCCGAGCCGAGACGGCGCGACTCCATCCACGGCGGCATCGCCGTCCACTTCCTCCACAATGTCGCTCCCTCGGCGGCGACGTCCACATCAATAGGACCTGCTGTTGCATTAGCTCTCGCTCACGCTGCTCCTTTGCTCTTGCTCTCGGTCCCCTGCCTGGTTTGCTCTTGCTATTGCTCTTGCTCGTGTTGCTGCTCTTGCTCTTGCTCTTGCTTGTGATGCTGCTCCGATTTAGCTACACTTCACTCCGATGCCGCCGGGGTGAAGGAAGAACCAGCCACAGCGGGCATGGGGGCTCGCCGGAGAGGTACCCCACTATCTATCTTAGGGTTCAGGATGGGGGCGATGTTCGCCGGCGGTGGCGGGGCGTTAGCGGGGCAGTGGCGTGGGGATCTACGGAGAAAAAGCTCGACACGGGGGGGCCTAGAGGGATGGCCGGGGTGGCGGCGGACCGGCGGTGGGGAGTGTTTTCGGGGCGGGTGGGGCGGCGCACTGCCGGCCGCGGGCGGCGGGGGGCTGCTGTTTGGCCGGCTCAGGGGGTGGAGGTTGATGATGAACCGCAGGCCCTTGATTTCATATCCAACGGCTGCAAAATCGACTGACTAGAGATGAAAAAGTCAGTCGACCGACGTGTAGCCTCACCTTGCTAGTGCGTTCAGTTTCGACAGCAAAATTCAGTTTCGACAGCAAAATTCAGTTTCGACAGTTAAGTTCAGTTTCGACAGTTAAGTTCAGTTTCGACAGTTAAATTTAGTTTCGACAGTTAACTTCAAAGATGAGCGGCTGATGTATTTTACATCTAGCACTTTGTGGTTATGTATTTTACGTCATGTATTGGAGATGCTATTAGAATTCCACTCAGGTTAACGTTGTTCATTGTCTCTCTTGTCCTGCTTCAGCCTCAGCGTCATACAACTCACCGGAGCTGCTCCAACGATGAAACCCGCCATCACAGCGGAGCAGTACCTCGGGCTCCATCTCCAGACGCCTAAGATCTTCTTCCCCTCCTCCGACATCCAAGTCAGCCGGAGCATCCTCACCGGCCAACCCAATCACGCTGAGATCAACATGGCTTCGCCAAAGAGGTTGTACACTTGTTGCATCTCTTTTTTACTCTACATGTTATATATATATTGTTCACTGAGCACACGGATTTGTTCCTTTAGTGTCTCCTTGAAAGAAAAAACGTAGGAATTTTAATTTTCACTTGTCCTCCTTTTCAAATTCCTATTCATGAAGAACAAGACTAAGAGATAGTAGCATAATAGCATTATAACCGTACATTTTCTTATGGTTTGACTTAATCTCACCATGCTTCTTTGCATCTTATGATCTTCCAATTGTTGTGAATCAAACACCCAGATTGGCAGAAATCCTGTGTTTTTAAATTATTTGTTTTGCACGTGCATTCCTATCCTATTCCTGTCTATTTCTTATCCCTGCATTGTTGGAATCCTCCAATTCAAACGAGCCCTTACAGAATTACTTCTCTTACAGATAGTTGTCAAAGAAAAGCTTGCGTGGTTTGGCCCGCTCCTGCTACGCCGTCATCCACCCCAGCTCAGCTGCTCCAACGACAAAAGGGTCCAGCACAGAAGTGATCCGGCCTCCAGACTGTCTTTTGCCGCCTCAGATCTTCTTCCCCGCTGCTGGCAGCCATGAAAACTGCACTACCATCATCAACCGAGCAGATGACCTCGAGGACTACACAGGTCCGCAAGAGAGGTCGCACTCTTTCGTGTCTGCTTACGTTATGCATCGCTTAATATTACATGCTACTTTATCATCCCGTTCACCGATTAGACTCTGAGTCAGCTCCAAACTAATGGTCAAACTTGAGTTTTTAAATGGTTGTGGGGTACATATCGGGGCCGCTATCAATAGTATCTATCTACTATCTGGTTAATCTCCGGGGTCTACTATGAGTTTCATGTTGGGTGGGAAACAAACAGTAAAGAAGCCATTATCTGTATTTTTTAACTGAAGCCATTATCTGCCTGCTATTATTGGTTTTGGGTCTATCCACAGGTTGCTACCATCACTCTGGATTTCTGCATGCACTCCTTACATAATCTCACTATGTTTTATTCCTATGCATGACAGTTATTGTAAACAATGGAACTGAACATGTAGAGCAAAAGAGACGAGCCTTGTGTGGCAATAAAATTTCATGCAGACGTCGCTCCATGGTAGGCGCAAAGGCAGCCCCCTCCACGCATTTCAGATTGTAATCGAGAGGAACATATCTGTTCTGAGGGGGATTTAGAAGGAGAAGACAACTCCTATTTACCCCTTGAGGTCTTCGCTCTAACTTGGCATGTTGATGTTGGTTATATCATGCATATGGTGTCTTGCATTGCTTACTTTATACATTAAATATGCCATCTCCTTAGTTTAGACATCCTTTGTGTGAATGCCATTTGTTTAGTTTATTCATCGTTTATGTGAATTATGCAATGCCATCTTGTTTAGCCAGGCATCATATATGTGAATTTTGCAATGCCATCCTGCTTAGCCAGTCAGCTTATATGTAAATTATATCAGGCCATCCTTTTTTTCATTACATATTACATTTGTCAACAATGTTATTACATTCAACTGCTCTTCGTGTGCATCAGCTATTTGACACGGTGATGGGAAATTCTGGAGTGAAAACAAGGTCTTCAGAGCAGACTATGCTATCTGATGAAGCGCATATCTCGCTGGTTACGGATAGCTCCTCAGAGGAGGATTCAGAGACAGATGACTAGTCCTATTCGCCCCCCCCCCCCGAGGTCTATGCTCTAACTTGGCAGGGTTATGTTGCTCATATCGTGCATATGGTGTCTCACATTGCTATGTCATGTGATTAGTTTAGACATGCTTTGTGTGAATGCCACATGTTCAGTGTCTAATTACCAGATATGTGAATTATGCATTGCCATCTTGTTGCAAGACATTATATGTGAATTATACAATGCTATCTTGTTGCAAAGGCATTATATATGTGAATTATGCAATGCCATGCTGTTTAGCCAATCATCATGTATGTGAATTATATCATGCTATCATTTTTTTGTATTACGTGTTCCATTTGGCGACAACGTTTGTATATTCAACTACTCTTCCTGTGCATCAGCCATTTGAAGCGGTGATGGAAGTATCTGGAGTGAAAACAAGGTATTCAGAGCAGACAATGCTACCTGCTGAAGTAGACATCTTGCTGGTTACAGAGAGCTCCTCAGAGGAGGATTCAGAGACTGATGACCAGTCCTATTTTCCCCCTAAGGTCTATGCTCAAACTTGGCAGGGTTATATTACCCATGTCATGCATGTTGTCTTGCATTGCTTAGTTTTTACATCATATATGGATTGCCATCTACTTACTTGCTTACTATATAAATCATATATTTGAATTATATCATGCCATCATGTTTACATAGTACATACACATCATCTATCTGAATTATGGCATGGCAACCCATTTAATAAAGACATCATATAGTTATATCATCTCATCATGTTTAGTGTTTACAGTCATCATATTTTGAATTATGGCATTCTATCCGTGAATGTATGTGAGTTATGGCATGCCAACCTATTTAATAAACACATTATATAGTTATGTCATGTCGTCATGTTTACATTGTCTCATATTTTGAACTATGTCTTTCCATCTTTTTTAGTTAGCCATCATAATGTGAAATTGTGTCATGCTATCCTGTTTAGTTAGCCATCATATATGTGAAACTGTGTCATGCTATCCTGTTTGGTTAGACAACATAAATATGAATTATTTCATGCCCTCTTTTATTCCCCACTATCAATTGCACCTGTCTATCATACAATGTCTATACTTTCAATTACTTTTCTTGTTTATCAGCCATTTGAATTGGGGAGCCTGATGGCAGTATCGAAGGGAGTAACAACATGGTCCTCAGAAAAGATAGTGCTACCAGTTGATGCAGATAGAACCACGGTTGTACTTGCCCAAGGACCAGATCCACCACACATAACCCAGACTCTCGCAGATTGTACCCCTACCCAATTGGACAGAGAACCAGCTACACCCCTTCTAACCCCAACCCCGGCAGATAGTAACCCAGTTCCAGTTGACACAGCACCGTCTCCACCACACAGCACCCAAACACGAGCAGTTAGTAAGGGAACTGCAGTGCCCAAAGCACGAGGACCACCACTCCGAATCCCAACTCAACGCGTAAAGGAGAAGAAGATTTGTTCTCAGGTCAGGTTCTGTAGCTATGGTTCATACTCCTTTGCCCTTGCATGACTGTATTTACTCATACCAACTATTTTCAAATTTGAAGGATGGAATTGAAACTCCAATGGTGCAACATGTATGTTTTCAACCTGTTTCTTTAACTGGTTTGCTGTTGTAACCTGCTCTATGTTGATTTCAGTTTCAATTGAATAAACAGTTATGTTCTGATGTCATGCACATTACAAGTGTTGTTATTGCTCTATAGTTACCCACACTTATATTCTGTCTATTCCGCTTTGTCTTGAACAAATATTATTTGAACTGTGTCTCCATCTTGATTTGGCAACAAAAACTAGAATGATATAGACCATAAAGTGACCATGGTACATAGATATATGTTTGTTTCATGCTGTTATCCTGTCCACTTTACTACTGAACTCATTTACCAAACTGAGTTTCACATACAACATGGTAAACATGTGATGTGTCTGCTTGTTTCTCTTTTAGAATACGGACAAAATATTGGAGAACAGTACCGCGTTATCCAATGGTAAAGGAACTAATGCAGATAAGGTTCAAGATAGTGAGACATCCATGTTGGTCTCCAAGAAAGCTGATAAAAACTATCTCGACAGTGAGGGAACCCAAAAGTCCTATCTTGATGTAGTGTTCGAGTTACTGGCCACTACTTCTGGCAGAAGCTCTTCGAACTTGCTGCCTGAATCAGTTCGTCTTCTTGAGTCTCAACTTGAAGTTGAAAGACATCGATCAGATGTGCTGCGACATGAAGCTGAAGGACTAAGGAAGTCCCTGCAGAATTCAGATGCATATTTTCTGGTGCAACAACAACCGTTGGAGGATTTAAGTGCCAAACAAGAGAAAGTTAATAAGCTTGCTAAGCATCTTGCCAGCATTATGGGTACCCAGGATATTGTTTCTTGAGATCTTCTAAAGTGGTTTCAGTTATGGATTTGTTTTGCTGCGGTGTTTATTTGCGCTGGTCACCAACTTTGACAATCAGTGTATATGATATGCTGATTTGTTCCCTATATTTGCACTGGTGGCGAACTTTGATGCCTAGTGGATGTAATATGTGTAATAGCCGTGAGAGCCTAGCGTTAGTTGCTTGCTTATTTATTCCTTGTTGTCTTGTTTATTTGTTTTCTTGTAGTTATTGCAGTTCTTTTTCCGCGGTTAGCTAGTGGCTGCAATAACCTATTTTTTAAAACTAGGCCACAATAACCATGGGCTAATATTTACTGTAGTGACACTAAGCTTCCTACTGGCCGTAGAAATAGTGGGCCTTCTACGGGCCGTAGAAACAACGGGCTTTCTACAGGCCGTAGAAACAATGGGCCGTCTGTGGGCCGTATTATCAATGGGCCTTATACGGGTCGTATAATCGATTGGCCAAACATGGGCCAAACAGACCGCATTATGGCCGTAAACCGTCTAGAGTTGGAATCGTCCGTTCATGGGCCAACCATAACGGGCCATCGTTAATAGGCCGTATTTGATGACGCTATGAAATCAGCCCAACGTATTAACAGACCACAAACGGGCCGACTGTAACCATGGGCTGAATTTGGCCCACAAGCAGAAAATGACAGTAACGGGCCGTAAGTAAACGAATGCTGGAAATGAGCCCAAGAATAAATGGGCTCAAGGCCGAAAGATAACATGGGATGGAAACGGTCCAACAGAATAACGGGCCGTTAATGGGTATAAAGTGATACACTGTTCATTACGGGCCAGTTTCACCACGGGCTGTTAAATGGGTGTAAAGTGATACAATGTTCATTACGGGCCAGTTTCACCACGGGCCGTTAGTAGGCCAAGAGTTACATAGGGCCTCATATGGGCCGAAAGACGTCATGGGCCATACATGGGCCAGAAGTGAAAACGGGCTGGAATCATATTGGATGGCCCAAATGACGCTACTGGGCCTAATTCGGATAGGGCGTAATGGGCCTTGGGTTAGCGGGCTGTAAATGGGCTATATTCGAATAGGTCGTTAACAGGCTTTCCATGGGCCGGCCCGCCAGCTTTTGACCAAGTCAAACGGGCCGGCCTTTTCACAGGAATGGGCCTCTGTTGGGCCGTGCCATGTGTCTATGTATCATAGGCACCTTCCGTCCAATGAGTGGTTGACATCTGTCCCAACGATGAGCCGACACGTGTTTCCTCCAGCCAATGATGATTTTACACATGGAAAATCTCCATTGGTCTGTTAATGGGTTATTGGATCCAAAACCCGGCCTGATAGCTTAACGGCGTTCCGTTACGGTGGATGCCACGTGTCTGTCACCCTTGATGAAAGCACTTCTGTGATGCGCGATTTATCGTCATGGAAGTGGACACTTCCGTGATGATAATTTTGCTAATGTCATGGAACACTTCTATGACAGCACAAGTATGACTATCTTGATTGTGTCATAAATTTGTCATGGATGTACATGCATGACAAAAAAAGCGACCTACTGTGACAAACACGTATCATCACGGAAGTGTATTTTTTTGTAGTGAGTGTTGTCCAAATTATATCATTCTTATTCCTTCTCTACCTTGTTTTAACCGGAGTGTTGTGGCTATCATTCCTCTTCTAACCAGAGTCTCATTCAAGTGCTTTCATTTGGCCAAGTTCATATTATTGCCTTCCATTTCCAACCGGAGTGTTGTCGTTGTTGATCCTTATCGTTCCTTGTACATCTCGTTTCTACCAGAGTGCTTGCTTGTATTTCTTGTCTATTGTACCCATTTTCTTATGTCTTTCAACCTACAAGGTTCTAGTAATGTTCCTTGTTCCTCTTTTCTAACAGAGTGTTTTCAAGTTCATTCATCTCCGTTGTATTCTTCTTTCAATTTGTTCAACCTCGCAAGGTTCTTTGGTTTCACTCATTCGTCAAAGAAGCAACTTAGTTTCACCTCACCTCTTCCTTTTACGTTTCTCTCCGGTGACATCCCTAGGATCTCGGGTCAAGATCCTCTTGTAGTGCTGGAGTGTAGTGACGCCCCGAGGCCGTTGCGCCAGGTGTCTTCCAGTTATTCGCTGTTGTTGCCTTGTCATTTGCTTGTGTGTTGCATCTTGTCATGTCATCATGTGCATTGCATCATCATGTTTTCAAAACTTGCATTCGTCCGGGTTCCCCCAGTTCTTTCCGTTGTCGGTTCTGAGCCCAGACACACTTGCCCGCGCCCGCGACACGTGCGAAATATTATTTTATAAGTGGCCGGGAAATGTTCTCAGAATGGGTTGAAAGTTGTCATGCGGTCTTGTTATGTTGTCAGTAGGCCGCCTGTCAATTTTCGTCGCATTCAGAGCTCGTTTGATAGCCCAACCATTAAACATATGGCTGCAATATAGTCGGTCTATCGTGGGACGTTTTCGGTCTCTGAAAACAGTCGCCGGGTCTCTCTCTCTCTTTTCTGTCCTCTCAGCCCAAGGCCTTCTGCACAGCCCACAAGTTCCAACCGAACCCTCACGTGCGCGTCCGAAACATCCCCGGACCCGACCCGGGCAGTCGTCACCGTTGGGTCCGGATCATCCCCAAACATCTACAAAACATCTCCGTTTTTATTTTTGGTCTCCCTAGCCTATTTATCTCGAGTGTCCGATCTAAATAGGAGGGTCCGTTTAGCCCCTAACCTAACCCACTCACTATTTAAACCATCAACCCTAATTTCTAGGGATCTGGTCCAATCCCCATGCCGCCGCCACTCCCTTTGTTTTGCCAGCTTCATCCTCCTCGGTCCAAAAAAATCCAGCCAATTCAATCGCAGGTCTTCCCTGCCTCGGTCCTCGATCTGGATCGAGAGGAGCATGGAGCCTCGAGCCCCCTGCACTGTGCGCCTCCCTCGCCGGAGCTCCTCTCTAGCACGCCGGCGACCCCGACCAGGCCAGTGCCGCCGCTCCCCCTACGTTCTTCTCCTTCCTCCCGCAATCACCCTTTTCCCTCTGGTCTCTAACCTCTCAGACCTCTCTTTTTTTCCTCAATAGGAGTTTCCGCAGCCGCTGTCGTTCCTGGCCTCGCCCGCATCCTATTACCGAGTTGACCGAGACTGCGCTGGCCTCCTTCCCACCGAGATTTGCCACCGTTGCTCTGCTCGTGCGTTGACCCCGCGCCAAGTCCCTCTGCTTCCCTGCAGGTCGAGCGTTAAGCACCGCTGCCTCCCCTGCGGACTTGAACCATGCCAGATCCGGTGGCTCGTAGCACCGCTGCCGCCCGAAGCTTCCTCGACCCCTTCATCGACCAGATCCGCGGCTGCCCTACGCCGCCTTCCCTTCCTCACCTGCACCTCGCCGGATGGAGCAGCCACTGCATCCCTGCCGTCGCCGCTGCTTTGTCTCTATCAAGCAGAAAATGAATAGCGAACGCGCCTCCTACTTGCGTTGACCAAGGCCGCGCCAGGTCCAGATCCCACCAGCGCCCGCCACGCGCATGGGCCTCTTTGCCTCTCCAAGGCCCAGCGCACCAGCCTTTGCACCGATCGGGCCAAGGCCCATGGTGAGGCCACACTCCAGCGCCCCCTCTTGTTTTTTTACTTGTTGGGCCAGCTAGATTCATCCCGTTTGGTGTTTTTTTTCGTAGAATGTTTTAGCTAATTTCCAGGGATTTGCAATTTTGCAGAATAGTCCCTAAGCTTCATGCATATCTAAACTCACCAACCGTGCATCATATGTAAAAACTTCAAAGATGAAAAATGCTTAGAATTGCTTCTAGATTCAAAGTATCCAACTCTGATGCATGTTTGAGATGTTTAAATTGCAGTTTGCATTAACTTTGCTCATATGCTTGTTAAAATGCTTTAATTCATAACTAAATAATCGTAGCTCCATTTTAAATAATCTTTATATGTAAATGGGGTAGAAAAATGCCTAGTTTAACATGGTGCACTTATTTGGATGTTTAATAACTCTTAAATTGTGTATAGGGCAGAATAGTACCAAACCTAAAATATGCACATGAGGAGTTTCCAGACTTGTTGTTTGTTCTTCCGGCCTCATTTAAACTTTCCTAGATAGGTAGTTTTCATTTGCTTGACCTCTTGCCATGTTAATCAACATTTAATATTGTTGGGTAGATAAACAAGAGAGAACTAAATAAGACATGTGGTGTTCCGTCAATACGCAAATCGTTGCATATTGAACTCCACTTAACTTGTAGTTTTGCTTGTGCACTTTGCCATGCCATGCATCATTAAACCGGACATGCATCATCCTTGGTTGTGCATCATGCCATGTTTATATGATGGTTGTTTACTATGTTGCTTTCTTCTTTCCGGGTTGCTTCTCTCGTTTGCTTCGGTTTTGTTCCGGAGTTGTGAGGATTCGTTCGACTACGATGGTTCGTCTTCTTCATGGACTCGTTCTTCTTCCTTGCGGGATCTCAGGCAAGATGACCATACCCTTGAAATCACTTCTATCTTTGCTTGCTAGTTGTCCGCTCTATTGCTATGCCATGCTACCTACCACTTGCTATATCATGCCTCCCATATTTCCATCTCAAGCATCTAACCCACCTTACCTAGCAAACCGTTGTTTGGCTATGTTACCGCTTTTGCTCAGCCCTCTTATAGCGTTGCTAGTTGCAGGTGAAGATGAAATTTGTTCCATGTTGGAACATGGATATTGTTGGGATATCATTAATATATCTTATTTAATTAATGCATCTATACACTTGGTAAAGGGTGGAAGGCTTGGCCTTATGCCTGGTGTTTTGTTCCACTCTTGCCCCCTAGTTTCTGTCATACCGGTGTTATGTTCCTTGATTTTGCGTTCCTTACACGGTTGGGTGTTATAGGAACCCCTTGACAGTTTGCTTTGAATAAAACTCCTCCAGCAAGGCCCAACCTTGATTTTACCATTTGCCTCACCACCACCTACTTTTCCCTTGGGAGTCGCGCTCCCGAGGGTCATCTTTATTTTAACTCCCCCGGGCCAGTGCTTCTCTAAGTGTTGGTCCGAACTAGAGCCCCTTGCAGCGCCACCTCAGGGAAACTTGAGGGCTGGTTTTAGTTGTACGGATTGCTCATCCGGTGTTGCCCTGAGAACGAGATATGTGCAGCTCCTATCGAGATGTCGGCACATCGGGCGGCTTTGCTGGCCTTGTTTTACCATTGTTGAAATGTCTTGTAACCAGGATTCCGAGTCTGATCGAGTCTTCCTGGGAGAAGAAATATCCTTCGTTGACCATGAGAGCTTGTGATGGGCTAAGTTGGGACACCCCTGCAGGGTTTGAACTTTCGAAAGTCGTGCCCGCATTTATGGGCAGATGGGAATTTGTTAATGTCCGGTTGAGAGAACTTGACACTTAACTTAATTAAAATGCGTCAACCGCGTGTGTAGCCGTGATGGTCTCTTTCCGGCGGAGTCCGGGAAGTGAACACGGTTCTTGTGTTATGCTTGAACGTAAGTAGATTCAGGATCACTTCTTGATCACTTCTAGTTCACGAGCGTTGCGTTGCTTCTCCTCTCGCTCTTTTTTTGTGTAAGGTAGCCACCATATATGCTTAGTGCTTGCTGCAGCTCCACCTCATTACCCTATCCTACCCATAAGCTTAAATAGTCTTGATCTCGCGGGTGTGAGATTTCTGAGTCCATGTGACTCACAGATACTTCCAAACAGTTGCAGGTGCCGATGATTCCAGTGCAGGTGACGCAACCCAGCTCAAGTGGGAGCTCGATGAAGATCTTGAATTCTCGTTGTTTTGTTTCGTTTCCGGTTGATCGGTAGT
Source organism: Triticum dicoccoides (assembly GCF_002162155.2). Classification (NCBI taxonomy): domain Eukaryota; kingdom Viridiplantae; phylum Streptophyta; class Magnoliopsida; order Poales; family Poaceae; genus Triticum; species Triticum dicoccoides. The sequence continues at coordinate 353,460,046 of NC_041384.1, read as the reverse complement.
GGAGCCCAGTCGGGACGATCGGGGATCTAGCGTTTGGGGTTGTCTTCTTTTATTTTGGTTTCGTAGTGTGACCTTTATTGTATTCTGGATGATGTATGTTTAACTTGTATTTGTGTGAAGTGGCGATTGTAAGCCAACTCTTTATCCATTTCTTATTTAGTACATGGGATTGTGTGAAGATTAACCCTCTTGCGACAAACCTACCATGCGGCTATGCCTCTAAGTCGTGCCCCGACACGTGGTAGATATAGCCGCATTGTTGGTGTTACAGATGCCCATGCGGAGAGGACTACGAGGGTTCACTGGTTTGTCTGTGGTGTGAGGCTGCCGTCGCCACAGAGTAACAGAGGGTGTAGGTGAGTAGAGGGATGGTCTAGCCAGCGCTGGGTGTAGTAGGGGGCGGTGAGGCCTCCGCGGCATCACAGCCGGCCACGGGAGGCAGGAGCTCGCGGAACGACCAGCGCTGGTTTGGGTGGCTGGAGCAAGATGACCAGAGGTTGAGGAAGCACTACGGCCGTTGGATGGACATCATACGGTCACTGGAGCTAGAAACGTTCATCTATACCTATACTAATTTGTGACTCCCAAAAAATTACCACGTTAATTAGAAAATACGAACCGTTAATCTCGTGGGGCCAGATTATTACAGTCCAGATCAACCCACATAATCTTTTTTTAATATTTCTTAATTGTGAGAAAAAACCAGTTACATCTGTGTCGGCGTTCTGGGAACGGGGTTCCCCAGACTTGCCTGCCTGTGGCCTGCGGCGTGGCTCGAAGGGGGGCCCAGCATGGCCCATCTTCACCAATACAAACTCAAGACCCTCGCAAGGGGCCAAGCCTCACGGGGCGGATGACACAGAGCTCCCTCAGGCACGGCCTCGTTAGGATGGCTCGTGAGGAGGCGGAGAGATCAAGGCGGGGTACCTCGCCTTGTGCCTGTGACGCAAGCCATGACGACTCAGGGCGCCAGGCGGGTGCCAGCCCGCGCAGCGTCCTCCTTTCCTCTTTGGTGCAAAGGGGGCAAGCGCAGCGGCGAAGTACCGAGGCATCAGGCAAAGGTTGCCACTTCGGTGCAACAAGACCAAGACCAGGAGGACTACAAGATGGAGGTCACCGTGGAGCCCAAGACGGCATCATCACCAGAGCTTTGCGCAGACGAAGACTACTTTTGTCAGGATAGCAGATACTTGCTATCCCCCTTCAAATTAGCCCGCCATTGTTGGCTCCCTTCCCGCTCAATATTTGGGAAGAGGACCAGGGCCTCTATAAATAGGACCAGCCACCCACATGGCAAGGGGTCGGCTGGTTGGAAGCAGAGAGAGAGAGAGAGAGAGAGAGAGAGAGAGAGAGAGAGAGAGAGAAAGGTGACTGAACTCCTCCCAGCAGTTCATCGCCCCAGCCAAGAACAAACCCTCGCGAGGTTGTTCTTCCTTGTATTGTTCATCATCATCAGCCTAAGAGGCAATCGACACACCACACACTGGAGTAGGGTATTACAGCACAACGGTGGCCCGAACTAGTATAAACCATGTGTCTCTTGTGTTGTTCTTTCGATAGTTTTGATCCTAGCACGGCGGAGGGGTGCAGGTAGGTAGGAGGCGAAATCTCCGCGTGCACCCCAGTGTTCGAACCTCAAGGGTCTGCCGGAACCCAAAATCCAACATTTGGCGCGCCAGGTAGGGGTGCGCCGGAATTCGTCTTCCACCGCTCCATGCCCCGTCGCGTCGTCATCACCATGCCCGGCGACCAGGAGGGCAACTCAGACCCATGGGCGGCGCGCCCCGCCCGCACAGAGCCGCTCGCCTCGGGTGACCCCGTGCCCCAGGCAGCTCGCGGTCCGCAGGGCGCTGCCAGCCGCGAGCGACGCGGACAGGCTTCGACAGCTCTCACACCGTGGCAGGCGCGGTCGGCAGCAAGGGCCTCCAATCACGCCGCGACCACGACACCATACACCCGCCGGGAGCAGGCGAACTCGAGGGCCGCGCTCACGGTGGCCCGAGAGTTGCTGCAGTGCAGACTGCTGGAGGGCGGCCACGACGTGCTGCTGGAGCGAGTGGCAGAGCTCCTGGGTTTCGCCGCCTCGGGGGCTCACCCCTTCTCCACCCAGCTCCCATCTCAAGCCCAGGGCGACCCGCGCGGGGGCTCCGCGCGCGCCCGCGGGCTCCAAGGCTACCCCGATGCCAGCGAAGCTGTCAGCGCCAGACCGGCGGCGGCGCTGCCCCCGCCCCCGGTCCGCAAAGAAGAAGGACTCAATGCGACCCGCGGCCCTAGTGGGCGGCCGCGCTGCCACCCCACAGTAGGCGCGTCAGGCAGGACCGCGTGGCACGCGGGGCATTACGGCGTGGCATTCGGAATGACGGCGCCGGAGGAATACGTGCCCCTGATGATGGACCAAGGACACCCTCACGAGAACGGGCAAGGCTCGCTCCTTAGCCCAAGCTGGGGGGACGAGGCACTCGAAGCTGAACCTTTCCAGGAGCCCCGGGACGGTCCCACTGGCCACGCTGGAGGCAACGAGTATCGGGTACCGCTAATTCTTCAGGGGCAGGTATACGCTAACCATGGATCGCAGGAGGTGCAGGTTGCCACAGCGAGCAGCTGCCCCACTCCTACAGTCTCCTACCCCTCGGGAGGAGGGCGCAGGGGGCTGCAGGAGAGGGGTAGGGATCTGACATCACCACCGCGGTGTTCGGAGCAAGGCGTTCTCAGGAGGTAGGCCCTCCGCTGGGGAGGTGCCCCAGGGCCTGCCCCCGGCGGAGGACCCGTGGTCGTCGGGGGAACCTCTGGCGACCGCTCTACCCCATCGGGCGGCATCCTGGTTTTCGGTCGTTGCTGATGGCACTAGAGTGTGGCGCAAGGCGGGGCCCTCATCTGGCGATATGAAGAAAAGCCAGTAACTGTGAAGAAGGCCCAATGCCTGTGAAGCTTGCCACCCCGTGACACTCTCACGTAATAATGAGTGGGGCTGTACACGCCCCGAAGTCTCAAGGGTGCCGGCCTTAGGCCGTGGGGCTCCCTCCCACGCCCAGTGGCAGCACTTAGCTCCGCGCTGGTGAGAAGACGTCCAAGACTAGACTAGGTGCCGGACGCGGCCTTTTGTTTGCTTTCGTTGCTCTTCCCTTTGGTTGTCACTTTCCCCTGCTGGATTCAAGTTGGATTCGAATTTGAGATTTGCGTGTGTTCGGGGAAGGGGTGCTTAGTCTCGTTCGAGCATTTTCTCGCGTTTCGGTTACCACTTCGCCTCAGCTGCCTCCCCTCGTGAGCCCCTCGCGAGCCGGGTCAGGCCTAGCTTGCGCACAGCCCAGACTGCCGCCGCCGCGTCCTCTCAGGAGGGCGTTTTACTGCAGATCCAACGGAATCAATCAGGAAACACTCAGGGCACCACAGCCTCCTGCGGGCTGCCCTAGGGCCAGCATGGGACAAAGGTAAACTAGCCGACCAGCGCGTCGCTTAAGCCAACCGCTTGGCGCGGGCGCATAGGCAATGTAGTTCCTACTGATACGATAAACACAAGTTTTACATGAGGGGCTCCCCCTCCAAAATGCTCTCACAGCTATCAGGCCAAAACCTGAGTTCTATTCATGCAGGGTAGGCAGGAACGGTGCACAATCAGTCGGATGAATCCCCCAATGCGTCCTTAGGAGCACCACCGGGGCCGTTGCTGGCGTCGCTGAACCCGCCATCACTGTCCGTGTTGCCACCAGCGGCGTCAGGGCCGCCCATCACGCCGCCCTCGTCGGCCGCCACGATCGCGTCGTCGTTGTCCGAGGCGAAGGCCCTGATAAGAGCCTCCACATTGTCTTCCACCCAGTGCGCCAGCTCACCTCGGACGGCCTGGGGGACCGGGGCGATGGCGGCGTCAAAATCGAAGTGGGGATCCATGCTCCGGAGATGGCTGAAGACGCGAGAAAAGGCGCGCCTGAGCAGGGCGCGGCTCCTCTCCTCCACCAACCTGTCAGCCCTGATCGACCACGCCTCTAGCTGCGTCACCACATCAGTGAAGAACTGAAGATTGCCCGCATAGTTGACTGTGTGCGGCTCGCTGACGGCCTCCTCGCAGATGTTTCCCAAGGCCGCGTTCGCTCTCTCCCGGAGCGTGGAGAGCATAGGGCCATGCTCATGCTCCAGGAGCCGCCGCTGACGTATCTCGTCCGCGTTCTGGTGCGTGACGGCCTCAGCCTCCTCCACCCGCTGGCGAAGATGGAGCACCTCAGCCTGGGAGGTGGTTAGCTCACCTTGCGCCACCTCAAGGGTGGCCCGAGAAGCATCGGCCCGCCGCGTCACCTCCTCCAGCTTGGCCCTCAGGGCAGCAGTCCTGCCTTCGGCTTCGGCCTGGATCAACCCCAGCTTCTCCTCGAACTCGTGCTCGAGGTTGAAATGCGCCATGGCCACCCGACGTCCGACCTCCTCCAGGACACGGGCTTCTTGTGCAGCGACATCGTCCTCCGCCTGCGTCACCAAGCGCTCCCTCGTCTCCAGACGCTCGTACTCGTGTTTACGTTCGGTGGCTTCCAGCGTCAGTGCCTCCTCACGCTTCTGGAGCTCCGCCGAGTCACCTGAGGCCACCTTCATCGACGTGAGGGCTGCCTCGCGCAGCTCCACCTGCTCCTCCAGCGAGTGGCACCAGGCCAAGAGCTCCCGAGCCCGCTCCTCCACAGCCGTTCGCCGCCGGTCAGCTTCCCGAGCTTCCTCGGCAGCTCGAGACCGGGCCTCCCGAGAGGCCACCAACGACGCCTTGGCCTCTGCTTCATCAAGGTCGCGCTGACGGCGCGCAAAGGCGATGGCGCCCTCCAGCTCGCGCCTCTCTGCAGCCAGGCGCAGGCCCTCGGCCTCAAGGCGCGCGTCTTCATCAGCAAGCTCCTCACCAAGCAGGATCACTACGTCAGTCACCCTTCGAAGGAATCCTTGGCGGAGAGCACGACGCTCCCGAGTGTGCTCAAGCACGTCTTTCACACCATCATCTGCCCCAAGCAAGCGCCGGGGGCTGCAAGTCAGCACTCCCCCTCCGGGCTGGGGGCTAGGGGCTGGCACCCTCGCGACGGCCGGGCACGCCGCGTCAGAAGCCCGGCCTGGGGCCAGCCCGACCTCAGGAGAAGAGCGCAGGAAGCGCCTCAGCCAATCGCAGTCCACGACCAGGTGAGAAGCCCATGACAAGTTGGCTATGCCACGAGAAGTCTCGCGAAGGAGGATCGCGAGGTGCGCGGGGCCACGATATGCCTCGGGACGGTTCGCCTCTTCGATCGCCCTCACCACAAGGGCTCCGCTGCTCGGAGCGCTCGAAGACGGTGGAGGGGGCGAAGCCAAAGGGGACGGCTCCTCAGCCGTCTCAGCGAGCTCGGCTGGAAGGGGCCTGCGGAGCAAGGTCAGTAAGAGCAATAGAAGGATCAGGAGCAAGGAAAGGAGAAGGCTTACTCATCAGTGGAGAAGTACTTTCTGCGCTTCAGCAGGCGACAAGAGTAACCGTCGCCCAGGGCCTCCCTTCTCTTCTGGAGGGCCCCAAAGTCCACGCGGAAGCGTCCTAAGAGTCGGGCGCAGGGATCGACCTGCGACGAAGATGGAGCGTCAAGACGATCAGCGTCAGGGGCGCCTGCCTGATGTGCGCCGCCAATCGCCTCCCCAAGAGAAGTAGCTGGAGCCTCAGGGGTACTAGTCGCAGGCGCAGAGGGCAGCTATTTGTCACCCTCAGCCTCAGCGGTACGGGCCCCGATAGCTGCTTCCTCATGAGCCTCGCCCGGTGCCGTCACCATGCCGGGAGCCCCCTCGGCCTCTGGCGCCTCGTACCTCCCTGCTCCGCCACTTGAGGAAGAGTCGCCTTGGCCGATTGGAAGGGCAGTCACCACCACTGGATTCTCGCGAGGTCCCTGGAGGCCGGCAGGGCGCAGCCCCCACTCATCAACGATGGGCATCTGCTTCACGAAGTCGACCCTGCTCTGACAGAGGTACAACAAGGCCCCTCCCTGTCGGACGCTGCCGGGGTTGGGGTCCCCGGCCAAGGTCAAGAGTGTCGTCTTCAGCACCTCAGGAGCCAGGTCCTCGTCCTGGAGCCTCATACTATCCTCGCGCCCACGGAAGGCCCACATCCGGTGAGAGTGGCGTTGAAGGGGAGCAACACGGCATAGCAGAAACTCCTTCACCACCTTGGGCGCTGTCACGCCAAGCGACCTCAAGAGCGCGAAGCGGCGCCAGACGAAGACGAGCCGGGGGTTCTCGAGCGTCTCCTAGCCCCAACCCGAATTGGGGACAGCAGGCGAGGTCGGCTCCGATAGCAGGGGGCTGGGCACCCCTGCGTCCACATACAACCACCGCTCGCAGAGCCCAGCCGCGGGCAGGGGGAGCTTGAAGTCAATCCCAGAGGCCGCAGTCTCAGACGCGGCAACGAAGCTCACGCACGCCTAGCATTGGGTATCGTCGACAAGATGTAGCGAGAAGAAGTGGCGCAGCAAGGCAACCGAAGGAGGGATGCCCACCATGGCTTCACAAACAAAGGCGAAGACCGAAAGGAGGGTGATGGACTCAGGACTTAGATGCATCATGTGGATCTGATAGTGGGAGAGCACAACATTGAAGAAATCAGAAAAGGGGGGAACCAGACCTGCCCACAGGGCGTCGGCAAAATATGGGACCTCGGTAACTATCCTGTCGATGGAGAAGTGGGACGCGGGCCAGGTCGTCGTTCTCCCACATTCATTGAAGATGGTGGCCAGAGCCAAGCTGACCTTAACCAAGCCCTCGGCGGGGGCCGCCAACGGCGGCGGGCGTGGCGGAGACACGGGATTCTTCCCTCTTCCCTTCTTCGTCGGGGCCATGGCGATAGGAAAGGGGGCGAGGATTCGAGATTGAATTGAAAACAAAAACCAGGGTTCGAGCGGAGGAAGGACAGGAAGCGCTCGAGCGATAAAAGGGGAACGGCTGTGTACGACTACGGGTCCGCCTAGCAAGGAGCAAAATAAGGAGGGCGTGGAGGAACAGTGCCGCCCACGTCCAATCAACTGCCGCGTGGCGCCTAAGGCCGCAGGCTGTTAGGGCCCGCCATGCTTCGCTCTTGCCCTTCCGCCTCCCTGCACGGCCAAGTCCGGGCGCGCCTTGGGCCCGGGGGCTACTGTCGGCGTTCTAGGAACGGGGGTCCCCAGACTTGCCTGCCTGCAAGGAGGCGGAGAGATCAAGGCGGGGTACCTCACCTTGTGCCCATGACGCAAGCCATGACGACTCAGGGCGCTAGGCGGGTGCTAGCCCGCGCAGCGTCCTCCTTTCCTCTTTGGTGCAAAGGGGTCAAGCGCAGCCGCGGAGTACCGAGGCATCAGGCAAAGGTTGCCATTTCGGTGCAACAAGACCAAGACCAGGAGGACTACGAGACGGAGGTCACCGTGGAGCCCAAGACGGCGTCATCACCAGAGCTTTGCGCAAACGAAGACTACTTTTGTTAGGATAGCAGATACTTGTTGTCCCCCTTCAAATTAGCCCGCCATTGTTGGCTCCCTTCCCGCTTAATATTTGGGAAGAGGACCAGGGCCTCTATAAATAGGACCAGCCACCCACATGGCAAGGGGTCGGCCGGTTGGAAGCAGAGAGAGAGAGAGAGAGAGAAAGGTGACTGAACTCCTCCCAGCAGTTCATCGCCCCAGCCAAGAACAGACCCTCACGAGGCTGTTCTTCCTTGTATTGTTCATCATCATCAGCCCAAGAGGCAATCCACACACCACACACTAGAGTAGGGTATTACACCACAACGGTGGCCCGAACCAGTATAAACCCTGTGTCTCTTGTGTTGTTCTTTCGATAGTTTTGATCCTAGCACGGCGGAGGGGTGCAGGTAGGTAGGAGGTGAAATATCCGCGCACACCCCAGTGTTCGAACCTCAAGGGTCTGCCGGAACCCGAAATCCGACAATCTCAACGCAGCCTTTCTTCCTAGCTACTCCTCCTGTATATCGTGGACTCTGCCCTCCTTTACCTCCACGTAGCCTTTCTTCATGGACTACTTTGCTCTCTTCCGTGCTAGGTTTTCCCTATGAGTTACAGCCGCCTCTTTTCATCTTAGCGTCGTGTAGTCAGATGGCATAAACTCAAAGCAGACAAGACGGTGTGCCATCCCAATGGAGACGTGATGGCTTCTCCCATATCCTTCCGGTGAGTTTTCTCTAGATTTGGTTCTTTAATTCCGTAAAAAATCGGATTACTTGGAAGGTTAGTATCCCATGAGAAATTTCAGGGAATAGAATCATTAAACTTCATACTTGGAAGGTTTTCACGGAACAAGGAACGTTGAAATACATGCCCCTGCAAAGATTTTAATGTAGCCACAAATTACTCGGGCACCTACCAAAATCGCGGTGTCTTCCTCCCGATTTGCATCTCACAGAGGCGCCATTGAAGATTGGCTGCAGTACGACCCTGCCGCCGTCTCGCGGATCTGGTTTTCTTGGCGACTCAGTCGTCGGGTGCGGAAGTGGGACTGCAAACAGCGGCGCCACAGCCACCATGTCCATGTTGTGTGAGCTGCGGAGGCCACACTCCTGGTACCCGTGGCGTATCCTAGCACGATGCTTCCCATGAGAACTGAGACTCAATGTGAAGCCTTGCGTTAGGTGACACAGAGGGCAGACGCCATGGATGCCTGGTATATTTTCTATTCATGGGTCAATCCAGTGGGAGCGAGAACCTAAAAACTGGGGTCACGTTCGAGACATTGATCCTCGGCGTTCCAATACTCGACCCTGGCCCTGGATCCCTGTCGACGATCCCGTGTCGGGTGACATTATGTCATTCTGCATGATGAAATTGCTTGAGATATATAACAATATTCAACAAAGAATAGCACAGTGCGGTCAAGTACAGGTGCAACCCACCTATCTGCTTGCAATAACAAAATTTACTTAATGACTATTCATGTTCTTTGTGTTCGTTCTTGGTTTTTATGGGAAGAATAAAATCACTTGACCAGGATCCTTATTTGTTTGTACCTATAGATTTTATAAGCTACTATTGACATTGCACTGAAATTGTTTTATGCTACATGAATTGGTACCAAATCTGCATCAGAACAATAGAAATTTAAAAGGAAGGAGGTAATGTAATTTTCTCAAGTTTCTTAATAAGAGCCATATATATGTGCGCCATCATTTGCCATACTGTACCAAAGCGTTTCACACAGTGTTCAAATTACTATATTTTATTCGTTAGCGTAAAAAGAAAGTAAAAGGAATGACTAATGCAATAGATTTATATAGTTTTGTAGTTGTAGTATCTGTTCGTAACAGCAAGAAGAGTAAACAAAAGTAATAGTAGTTTATGTTGCATTATTGTGCATATTTTTGTATTCTAAAAAGGTTGCCAAGATGGACATTCGTCAAAATCATCCATGGATAACAGAAGGAAGTTCTAAATATTTTTCAAATCACGAGTTTTAGAAGCAGCATATTATTTCAACATAGGGACTTTGATCTGATCATTTTTTTTCTATGATCAACACTTAGAAGCCATGTAACCAAATTGTAGTGGTGTTTTATATTTTCATGCATTGTAAATTATAGTTTTCTAAATAAATATTTTCAAGAGAATCTCGAAGAATTCCTCTATCTCTTTATAATTCACAAACATATGCTACTAGAGTGGCTACACACAGGTGTTGCAGCTAAGACAACAGTCTATAAATGTGAAGGTATGCTCTGCTTGACTGTTCAGCTTACATTGTCTCGCTTCCGTGCAGGCACTCTACTATATCTAATTATAATCGTAAGGTGGAGGTGGAGCACATGGATTTGTACTGACATTAATCTCCTGATGAAATTGCTTGAGAGAGAGAGATAATTATATTCAACAAAGAGTAACATGGTGCGACCATGTATCCATGCTTATTTATGTTGTCAAGATGGACATTTGTCAAAATGACTCAAAGAGAGCAAAGGGAAGTTCTAAATAATTTCAAAGGAGGAGTTCTAGAAGCAGCCCATCACTTAAGCATAAAACCATTGACTTGATCATTTGTTGTTGGTATGAGAAACACTTCGATGACAAAGAACCAAATTCAACCATAAACATTGAAGTTGTGTTTTATATTTCTTATTTATTCCTGAATTATATTTTTTTTAAACAATATTTCTAAGAAAATCTTGAAGACTTTCTCTCTACCAGTCTTTTGATAATTGACAAACGCATGTTACTAACTTTGCTGCACACAAGTATTGTAGCCAACATAATAGTTTCAAAGTGTTAAGCGAACTGCTGCAGGTCCAAATGAAACACTCAAACACATTTATTAGCTAATTACCTTATCTTATTTTAAAAATATTCTTTGCATTTAAATTTCAAAAGAGGAAATTTACTTTCATGTCCATTTTGTATCCCCTGGCTACCCAAGACAGTAAACAAGGCACATATGAAGCTTTTCCTACCTACAATGGCTTGGAATTTAGAATTTACTTTTTAATAACGAGATTCCAAAAAAAAATATAGCACAAATGCGTAATTATTTTCCCATTTTTTCTTTTAAAATTCGGCGCATATTTGAATAAGCCTTTATTTTTTTGTACTTACCTTCACCTCACACTTTTTTCTATATCCATTATTAAGTGTTGTTGGCTACCGTTTCTGCCTAGCTTTTCTACCTATGTGAATCCTTGACATAGAACATCATAACATTTGCAACTTGCAACAGAAGTAATTTTACGACCATTGTTGTTTTCCACAACAAAATACTTTTTTGCGAACAAAGAAGAAAAGAATCTTACTTCCACAGTAGATGAAATGGAACTTTGGTGCACTTTCTTTCACATGGTCTTTAGCAATGCATATGCGTTCTTTAGGGGAGCGCTGAAAAGATGAAAAAACATCCATAAAGATATAACCAGAAGCATTCTTATGTAAACAATATTGCCACAAATTACAACTCAATGATGATGGAATAATAAGTTGAGTTGTGTCTAATCATTCAGTCATTCTGATACATTATGTGTTTAGAGTAATAGCTAGCCCGTGCAGTTGCGTGGGTTGACGACTAGTATTGAATAAGTTGACAAAGACCTCCGTCCCTGTCAACTTAGTAGGCCCACAAGTCAGCCTCCCACAATGGTGGGTCCCAGCTAGCAGGGGGAGTATCCACTTTTTGCGTAATAAGGAGGCACTTCCTTGCGTGCGAAGATATAGCTGGTGGGTCCGAGCTGTCAGCGGGGAGAATATTTTTTCACGAAATACAGAGGCCCTTCCAGTGGGTCCCAGCTATCATGTGGAGGAATCATTATTTTGTGCGTATTAAGCAGGCATTTCCTTGCGTGTGGCCGTGGACCATGCTGTCAGCCTCTCCACGTATAGTCCACTTCCGATGGATGATGCTCGTTGACCATGTTGACCACGCCACGCCGAGAGCACCAGGGCGGTGGACGACGGCGACCTAGGAAGGGAACGGCACGGAGCTAGGGAAGACTCATCAGTTGTTTCCCACGCGGAGGGGAGCATGAGGGTTTACTGGTTCGTCTACCGTCGCTGGAGAATAAAAGCAGGTGTGGGTGAGTAGAGGGATGGCAGGCCAGCGATGGGAGTAGGGTGGAGCGGTGAGGCCTGCGCGGCAGCACACCCGACCACGGGAGGAGGGAGCAGGCAGTCCCGCTAGCGCTTGTTTGAGTGGCTGAAGCAGGAAGAGCAGAGATTGAGGAAGCACGATGGTCGTTGGATGGACATCCAACAATCACTCCTCTCGTGTGTTGACTAAGTTGACACGTTGTTGCGTGTGCGTCAACCTTTTTTTAGGAAAGCCTCAAATCTGTAGAAAACAGCTTACAGCCCATCTGCCATTATTTCTAATAATTTACAACCCATTTGCTAATTCTTAAGGTTTTTTTTGGAGCCCATATTCTTTTTGTTAGCATTACAGCCCATATTGTGGCCACGGTTAAATAATTATTCAAAAAATTTGCATATTTTGATGCGGTCTGACCTGTTTTTAATCCCGAAATTTCGAGTCACTTTCAAACTAATTTTAAAAATAAATGTAGATCAATATAAAATCCAACAAATTGTCCATGATTAATAATCAATGGAATTTAAAATCTTGAAATGAAAAAAAAGAAATTTGAAACTAATTGTCGGTTTGATGTGTTTTAAAAATGTACATCCCATTTCTCATTATTGATAGGCCATTTTCTGGACCAGCCGAATGAAGCTCTCCTCGTCTTGAAAGATTTGGAGCCCAACAGGCCAAACAAAGCGACTTACTTGACAAAGCACAAAAAAATTGGGCTAGTCATTTTCAGGAAGAAAAAAACTACTGGGCCGGTCTTGTGGTAAAGATAAAATAAAAGGCTGTCTAGACAGGCCAGAGTGCCCCACACAGCCCAGTTGACACCCTACTTCCTCCTCCAAAACAAAATAGATAAATGCCAATCGAATTATGGTGATTCATGAAAATGCCACTCCAATTTCCAAACTTTGAAAAATGCCACTGCAATTTTTGCAAACTTTGAAAAACACCACTCCAGACTTCGAAAAATGCCACTGGAAATGGCATTTTTCAAAGTTTGGAAATTGCAATGGCATTTCTCAGAATCACCAGATTTGGAGTGGCATTTATCAATGGGCCAATTCCAGTTCTGCCCCTAACTCGAACCCACTACTCAGTTTTGCCCCTAATTTTTAGGTATGCTCAGTTTTGCCCCTCCGCCGTAAGTATCACTTATAGAAATGCCCTTTTGCACCCTTATCGTCTGGTCAAAGGACTTTGACCACCTAGAAAAAAATAGCAAAAAAAATCAAAAAAATCTGACATTTTGTGGGATCGAAGATAGTCATGTCCGCAAGGCGCGTGCAAACTTGTGTGCCGTTCAGACACCCTGAGAGCTCGTGGCAAAGGAAATCATAAATTTTGTACGCATGTGAACAGTAAATTCGAAAAAATAGAAAAAAAATCAAAAAAATATGAAATTTTGGGGAACTGAAGATACTTAGGTGCACAAGATGTGTGCACATTTTTGTTGTGTTTGGACATCGTATGAGCCCGTATGAGCTCGTAGGAGCTAAACTTTATTTTTTTCTCCGCGAGCTCCTACGATGTCCAAACACAACAAAAATGTGCACACATCTTGTGCACCTAAGTATCTTCAGTTCCCCAAAATTTCATATTTTTTTATTTTTTTTTCTATTTTTTCGAATTTACTGTTCACATGCGTACAAAATTTATGATTTCCTTTTCCACGAGCTCTCAGGGTGTCCGAACGGCACACAAATTTGCACGCGCCTTGCGGACATGACTATCTTCGATCCCACAAAATTTCTGATTTTTTTTATTTTTTTGCTATTTTTTCTGGGTGGTCAAAGTCCTTTGACCAGACGATAATGACGCAAAAGGGCATTTCTATAAGTGACACTAACGACGGAGGGGCAAAACTGAGCATACCTAAAAATTAGGGGCAAAATTGAGTAGTGGGTTCGAGTTAAGGGCATAGATGTAAATGTCCCTTTATCAAATTAACCCAAAACAAAAGTAACTGGACGAGCTGCTGAGTCCCTGGTGCCAGGCGCTCGTTGTGCAATTCTCACGTTTATTGACTACGTTGACAATGGCATGGGACCCAGATGTCAGAAATCCATTAGGAGGAGCCATTTTTATTGGCTTGAAATAAGGAGGCACTTGCTTGTGTACTACCATGACCTAGGTGGGTCCTTGCTGTCATCCTCTCCATGTACAATCATCTCCTGATTGTGTATGCTCAACCTGATAGGCCCACAAGTCATCCTCTAAACTCGTGGCAGACAAATACAACCCATTTAAAAAAAATAACATCCCATTCCATACGTTTAAACGGAAAGTTCAACATTCAGAGCAAATTAATAGGTCTAATCCGGATATAGAGTACTGAACTTCCACGTTGAAAACCATCATAGCCAAGTTAACTTTCTACTCCCACTAATACTCTAGTAGTGTACAAGTACTAACTTACTCTTAGGTAACTAGACGATGCCGGCCGCCATCTGCGGTACACGCTAAACGTCGGCATTGACATCCTCCGCCTCGCCTCGGACTTGCCAGAGTGCGATAGGGGGCAATGCTCGCGCGCATAGGCCCTTTCCATGCCGGCGTGGTCCACCGAAGCTTCGGCTTCTAAGCGGGAAACCCACTTGATGAGCTGGTAGTAAAATTCGGCGTCGCCAACGCATGCATGCCCGACAGCCTCCAGGGCTATTTGCAGGGTGCCGGACTCCACATAGTCGGCCCAGTGGTGGGTGCTCTGCTCGCGACTCAGAGCGTTGGTACGCTATTGCTCCATGCCCCGTTGGCAGCGCAAATCGGTGATACGCTGCTCCTCCGCCAGGCGGTCGTGCTCCAACAACTCCTCATACTCCGCATTGCCATCTAAAGACCGATAGAATGCCTCCTCGCTCCGTCTGCCTTTTGGTGAAAAACTGAACACTAGTTCCGAGGGTGACCGCCTCTAGCGTCGCCTATTGTGAACGGGCGGGGGCATAGAGGACGTGGGAGAGCGAGGATAAGTGGTGAGCAACGTCGGCTCGGTGGGAGCTTATGAGGATAGGGCGAGTTGGGTGATGGTGCCACCAGAGAAGGCCAGGAAATAGTAATTATAGGTGGAAAGTAGGTGAACCAGCTTTTCGCGGGAAACGTGATGGTTATCGCAGTCAGCGGAATTCAATGCATAAGCAGGGATGGCTTAGCGTGCTAGCTTGCCGTGGAAAATAGGAAAACTGAAATTATGATTGTGTTGTCCCATCCCGTCCCGTCCGTGCTGGGTCGCACGTCGGCATGATGGTCAAATGAGTGCACTCGAATCATCTAGATGAGGTACTCCCTGTTTGTCAAAAATGATTCCACCACTCATCATCTACCTTGGTTGGAGAGATTTTTGAATTGAGCCCTGCAAACCGGAAAGGAGGTAGTACGTGCATGATCCGCTATTTATTTGTGTAGGATCGAGTAGGTCGGATAGTGTACATGTAGGATCGAGTAGGTCGGATGGTGTACGTGTAGGATCACATTAGCGGATGAACATTCGCTAGGAGATAAGGCATTTGCGAATGTTTTTGCTGGCAGTTTCTTCATATTCGCATGGCATTTTCTTCAGAGAAGCTTGTCAGTTTCTTCAGGGGTAGGCATTTTTATTAAAAAACTGCCACTTGGGACCTTGCGTCGCAACTTAAACTGCCAGGAGCGCATTAGTAGGCTATCTAGTGATCGATCAGTAACTTGTAAACACTGAACGAATACAAATAAGGAACTGTTAGTAACTTGTAAACACCACGAACAGAGAAATAAGGATCATGGTGTGTACAACAGTAAGAGCCGATCCGTTCGAAATGTTCACACGAGACTCACAGGCCTGGCATTGTAATATGTTCACATTAGTAGCCCAAATTCAAAACAACTAGAACGATTCCCATACATAAGATCAACATGTTAATGCATCTTAATGATTCACATATCATATACAAATATGTAGCTCCAAAAGCAAAGATCTAGAAAAAACATCTGTTCTTCCTACTAACATGGATGCTTCTCTTGGCCAACATTCAGTACAGAGTGAAAGACAAATTTGTTTGTGAAGTTTACAATTCCTCTTGCAAACGTAAGTGGTTTCACCAACAGCTGGAACCATGAGAATGAACCACACATGATGGAGGAACGTCCATTGCAATATGATTTGGTCTTCTCTCGATCACACGATGAGACTATTTTCAAAATACAAACTTTAACTTAGGCAAAATGATGCCCATTGTATAATCAGACAAAAGCAACGAAGCACCCAGTGTTGGCCAATAAATAGTACAATACTACTTTTGTGCAGTCCATGAAGTGACTATCCAATCTTTCTGTGTCTATTTTCAGATGGCACTGCATGTAGTGACTATACTATTGTCTTGTGCAGTTCAACCAAAATTGCGGTCACTTCGTTTGTTTTCCAAATAGCAACGTGCAGACATCTCTGTCTGCACAAATATCAAGCAGCTAGTAAAAATATACCCCACTTTTCGGTTTAAACACATCTCTTTGGCTTAGCATCTGGCATGTTTTGCACTGGACAATTTCATACTGAATTGATTTGCTGGTTCAGAGCAGAAATATAGTGTAACATCCCAATTTTTCAATTTGGAATGTTATACATAGGTCATTCATGCATATCATACTTTATTGCATTTCGTTTTGCAATCCTCAAAATCCTAAGCAACTCAAGGACCCTCGGAGAGAGTTGGGGATTTTCCTAGTTCTCATATTTGAACTTTTCTCAAATATCGAAACAAGGATCACTTTGGTTTTAATTATTTTTCTCTCTGAAAATATTTCATATTAAAATTATATTAGAGGAGATAATATGACTTCTCCAGAATAAATGAAATATTGGATTAAAAATATTAAAATAAAATAAAGGATTTGTAATTTGGTTTTATAGCTATTTTATTTCAATTAGGAAAAATATGCGTTTTTCAAAATTGCATTAGAGTCCCAAATAAATGTTCACTTTGTCCGACATATTTTTAGAGGACGGGGAAAATTTCTTTTGAGATTTTTGGAGTCCGTTTAGTATTTCTTTTCTTTGTTTTTCTACGTGTCGGAATATTTTTTTAAAGGTAACTGACCTAACCGGGCCGTGCCCGACTAGGACACCGCCCAGCCGGCCTTTATAAGCCGCGCCGCTCGAGCCGCCCTAGCCCATCGAAGCCCGCGCCACGCCAACCCTAACCCTAGCCGCCGCGCCGCACCGCAGTCCCGCCGCCCACGCCGCCGCTGGAGCCGCCGCCGACCCGCGACCCCGCCGCTGCTATTGCGGACCTCACCGGAGGTAGCGCCGCCGCCGCCGCCGGTTTTCGCAAGAAAACCATTCGTTTTTTCGGTTCGTTCGGTTTTTTTAGAAACCCTAGATCTGTTTTTTATAGATTGGTTCGATTTTCCCATCGGTTTATTTATTTTGCGGATGTTCGTCCGTACGTTCGTTTTAACGAACGCTGTTCATCTGTTAGCCGCAGACAGCGAACGTTCATTCGTTAGCCTGTTCGTCAGTTTTTCTTTTTCCAGGGTTTTTCTGTCATTATTTGCGATCGCGATTTCTGCCCTGATTTTCGTTTTAGTTTATCTTTTTGCTCGTTTATCGGAATCAGGCGATTCAAGTGCCTAGATCTTCGTCTCGAAGCCCTCTTTCTGTTTAACCAACTTGAACAAGATTTTGGTACTGTAAAATTTGACTTTAGTCCAGATTAGTAATCAGATCTTTTTTTCATAGTTTCAGTTTCGTTGCTCCGTTTGATTTGATTATTTTTGCAAATCGGAGTTCTTCAGTTGAACTTTCTGGTTAGATCTTTTTATTTGAGTTTTTATCTCTGCATCATTGCTTGATTGCTTATGTATGCTATTGTTTGTTTGCGATAGAACAACCGGAGTGCGAAGCGTTCTACTATGAGTCTTTAGGATTTGCAGATCGTCAGCAAGGCAAGTAACACTTTGATCATGCCCCTTTATCACCCAGTTTTTATGCATTAGTTTCAACCCTCGCACATTGCATGAGTAGGATCTCTTAACATGTGGGTTTGGGAAGTAGATGATGAGGTAGAACCACCAATTCACACCAAGAACAGGAACAAATCATGCTGGAAAGAAATGGAGGAATGGGGAATTTTTCGCCGTACCTCGCTTTGACATCTTGGTAAGGGGGCGGTACCCGACGGCGGCAGAGGGGGAAGGATGGTGCTGGTGTGGAGGAGGGGGCGCCGCTGCTTGGGCACGGGGGCGTGGCGGGGCGACACGGCGAGGGGGGTGGCGTGGGCGGAGGAGGGGCTCACCGGGGCGGCGAGGGTGACGCTGCGACGGGGGTGGCGTGGGGCAACGGCGACACGAGGGCGGGGTGACGCGGGGCGGCACGGCACGGGGGCGGGACGGAGAGAGAGAGGGGACAGAGAGATTGGTCGGGCGTCATTGGCATTTTGTTAGGGCATGGTTCTTTGCCGTCTGCCAGCACACGGCAAAGAACCTAGCTAACGGACGTTAGTTTGGCCACTTTCTTTGTCGTCTGTTAGCGGACGACAAAGAAACTTTGTCGTCCGCTCCCGGATTACAACCAATGTGGCCGTTAGGTGGTCTTCGCTAGTGGGCCACCCACACTCTTTGCCGTCTGCTAGCGGACGACAAAGACTGGCCGACGACAAACATGACCTTTGCCGTCAGCTTTCTTAAAACTGATGGCAAAGACATTCCTTACCTTCAGCCAGCTGACGGCAAAGAGCTGGCTGACGGCAACTTGCAACACCCACAATGTGGCTATATCTCCCACGTGTCGAGGCACGACTTAGAGGCATAGCTGCATGGTAGTTTTGTCGCAAGAGGGGTAATCTTCACACAATCCCATGTACTGAGTAAGAAAGGGATAAAGAGTTGGCTTACACATTACAAAAAAAGACACATCCATGACATTTTTTTTCTGTCATACATATGACACTTCTATGACGATAATTGTGACAAAACCCGGTATCATGATAGATGTGGTGGGCTCCTACTTCTATGACAAAAAATCATGAAAGAAAATGGGCTTTTCCTCCTGGGTGGGCCGGAGACGCAGTTGCATGACATTCTTTGGGCCATCCATGACGGAAAAAACCATGGTAGAAGCGAGGGGGAGGAAACTTTCTGGGAGTTCCCGATTACGGTGGGAGGTCGGGGGCCGAGCGATGTGCGTTTCTCTCGTACACGTACGAGCGTGTGTGCGAGGTGTTGGCTCTAACTGAACCCGAGTGAGGCGTTGGGCTCTAACTGAACCCGAGAGATTGCACTGCAGGCTACGTGTTACTGCACCCGAGCGATCAATAGATGGCTGTTAACTGAACCCGATCGAGCGATTCCTTCGCTACTGCTGCTAAATGAAGCCGATCGATTGGATGAACAGTGAGTGTTGCGGG
>NC_041384.1:353391171-353440857 GCF_002162155.2 Triticum dicoccoides | reverse complement strand
GATGAACAGTGAGAGGTGGCGTTGCCTCTGGATGAACAGGACCCCATGGTGTGGTGGAGGGCTGGATGAACAGTAGACGCTGGAGGGGTGCCCGTGTAGGGGTGGTTGAACAGGACCTCGTGGTGTGGAGGGCTGGATGAACAGGAGCCCATGGAGGCTGGAGGAGGTCGACGATAGCCCGTGGAGGCTGGAGGAGGTCGACGGTGGAGATGAACAGTATCCCGTGGAGCCCCGTTTTACGGTACGCCACACCCCTCCCGATGAACATGACCCCCGTTTCGACCGTAGCGCTCCAGCACAAGTCCGTTTCGTCCGTTTTGCGGTACGCCACACCCCTCCCGATCAACAGGACCACCGTTTCGACCGTAGGAGGTCCGTTTCCTCCGTTTTGCGGTACGCTAGACCCCTCCCGATCAACAGGACCCCGTTCCAAACATAGGAGGTCCGTTTCCTTCGCTGTGCGGTACGCCAGGCCTCGTTTCCATCGCCTGTTCCGTCCAAGCCCTCCTGATGAACACGGCCACGCATTCCATTCCTTCCCAGCCGGTAGGCTCCCACGCGTTCCGTTGCCTCCCGATGAACACGACGCATTCCGTTGCCTCCCCATGAACACGACGCATTTCGTTGCCTCCCCATGAACATGACGACGACGCTGTTTCTCCGTTCCGACCCAGCCATCTACACGAGCCCTGGCCGTACGTATGCGCGAGTAGGCGTTCAAGGCCCCGCCCATATGTACACATACGTGGCCGTATTTTCTTTCTTGCACCCTGGCCGCTGTACGTACGTGTACATGCTACGTGCTCGCCTCTACTACGACACGTACGCACCTCTACTACGACACGTGCACGCTTCTACATCCACCAGTATATATGTACGTACACGTTCACGACTAGAATGACAACGCTACATACGCTTCGACCAAGTGGGTCCCGACTGTCAGGCACTTCCTTGCCTGCGAAGATGTAGCTGGTGGGTCCCAACAGTCAGGGGGGCGAATCGTTTTTTTTTCGGACGCACTTCCTTGCATGAGAAGATGTAGCTGGTGGGTCCCAGCAGTCAGGGGCAAACTTTTCTTAGCGAAATACGGTGGCCCGTACGGTGGGTCCCTGCTGTCAGGTGGAGGAATAATTATTTTGCATGTAATAAGGAGGCACTTCCTTGCTGCGGCTGTGGACCCAGCTGTCAGCCTCTCCACGTATAGTCCACGTCCGATGGAAGTCGTTCCTTGACCACATTGACCACGCCGCACCGAGAGCACCAGGGTGGTGGACGACGGCGAGGCCTAGGAAGGGGACGACACGGAGCCGGGGAAGACGCGGCAGTGGATGCCCACGCGTAGAGGAGTGTGAGGGTTCACTGGTTCGCTGCGGTGTGATGCTGCCGTCGCCGCAGAATAACAGGGGTTGTGGGTGAGTAGAGGGATGGCCTGGCTAGCGGTGGGAGTAGTAGGGGGCGGTGAGGCCTCCGCCGCATCGCAGCCGGCCACGGGAGGCAGGAGCACGAGGCACGACCGGCGCTGGTTTGGGCGGCTGGAGCAAGAAGACCAGAGGTTGAAGAAGCACTACGGCCGTTGGATGGACATCGTACGGTCACTGAACTAGAATCATGCATATTGACTAAGTTGACAAAGCCCTCCATCCCCGGCAACTTAGTAGGCCCACAAGTCAGCCTGCCACTATACTGGGTCCCAGCTAACAGGGGGAGTATTCATTTTTTGTGCGTAATAAGGAGGCACTTCCTTGTGTGCGAAGATATAGCTGGTGGGTCCGAACTGTTAGCGGCGGCAACGTTTTTTTCGCGAAATACAGAGGCCTTTCGGTGGGTCCCTGATGTCAGGTGGAGGAATCATTATTTTGCGCATAATAAGGAGGCATTTCCTTGCGTGCGGCTGTGGACCTAGCTGTCGGCCTCTCCACATACAGTCCACTTCAGATGCATGTCGGTCGTTGAACACGTTGACCAGGCCGCGCCGAGAGCACCAGGGCGGTGGATGACGGCGAGGCATAGGAAGGGAACGACATGGAGGCAGGGAAGAGTCGGCAGTTGTTTCCCACGCAGAGGGGAGTACGACTGTACGAGGGTTTACTGGTTCGTCTGCCGTCGCCGAAGAATAACAGCAGGTGTGGGTGAGTAGAGGGATGGCTAGGCCAGCGATGGGAGTACGGTGGGCGGTGAGGCCTGCGCGGCAGCAGAGCCGGCCGTGGGGAGGAGGGAGCAGGCAATCCCGCCGATGCTTGTTTGAGCGGCCGGAGCAGGAAGAGCAGATATTGAAGAACCACGACGGCCGTTGGATGGCCATCCAACAATCACTGCTTGTGCATCAACCTTTTTTTTAGGAAAGCCTCAAATCTGTGGAAAATAGCATACAACCCTCTGCCATTATTTCTAATAATTTACGGCCCATTTGCTAATTATTAAGGTGTTTTTTGGAGCCCATATTCTTTTTGTTAGCATTACAGCCCATATTGTGGCCACGGTTAAAAAATTATATGAAGTTTTGCATATTTCGTTGCGGTCCGAACTGTTTTTAATTCCGAAATTTCGACTCACATTCAAACTGATTTTCAAAATAAATGTATATCAATATAAAATCCAACAAATTCTCCACGCATAAAAATTAATGTAATTTAAAATCTCGAAATGAAAAAAAGATATTTGAAACTAATTGCCGGTTTGATGTGTTTAAAAAATGTACATCCCATTTCTCATTACTGATAGGCCATTTTCTCGGCCAGCTGAATGAATCTCTCCTCGTCTTGAAAGATTTGTAGCCCAACAGGCCTGACAAAGAGACTTACTTGGCAAATCACAAAAAAACTGGGCTCTGGCCATGGACCCAGCTATCAGTCCATTTGTTTTTTAGTCCATTTGGTGGGCTGGGTGAAACAATGATGTAGCATCTATGCAGCCCACTTAAATCCAATTTGCATTTTTCTCGAAACCCACGGACTTGCTGGGCTGGATGAAAATATCATCTTGGGCTAGAAGGAGAAATGTTATAAAAACATAAACACATGATTGCACGTCAGTAAAATCTTTGCAAGCTTATGTACGCAATCACTAGGAGTTAACTTGGCAAGTTATATATATAAACAATTATTATTATTATTTTGTAAGAACTTTCAACTTACAAAATAAAATATCATTTTAATTTGATGAGTTAATAGTACGTGGGGTATCATTATTTTTTAGGCTAGACGTGGGACAGTTGAGTTGGTTCTAGGGGAAAGTACTGGGAGAAAACTCAGTTTACATCGAAAAAGAAAGTGGGAGAAAATTTAGAGACCTGCTGGGTCCACCTGAGGAGGGGAATATGTTGGGAGGAAGGAGATTCAAAGCACGGCAGCCGAGTGAAATTGTTTTTTTACGGACAAGTGAATTAGTTTACATACATAAGAAAATGGCCACTAAAAAGCAATCAGGTTAATGGGTTCTTAAAAGAAATATTTCGAACAAGACAGATAATTACGACACATAGGCTAATGCATGAAACACTCAGATGATAAAGGTGCTTATAAACAGATAAAGTACAACATCTAGACCTTCCTGGCACGCTTGATCATGACGCTGCGGCTGTCCGTGTACTCATCGGTTATGGGAAGCAGACACACCCTCATGTCCAAGATCTGTCTGTACATGTCGTAGCATGCGTATGCGTCCTTGGCCGTGTAGGTTATGTAGGCTAGATTCAGAGGTACCTCCCACGTGTTCAGGTCGTCTTCTTTCATGCTGGCGTATCACGGGTCGATGATGGTCTCAGCGAGGTCAACCATAGAGTCCTTCTCCTGCCCGTTGTTGATGATCTTGTATTGCTTCTTGATGTTGACAAGCTTGTTGCACCAGATGGCAGAATCATCACGTTCTTCCTTCTCTCCACCGTAGCGAAGGTGCAGTCGGCGCTACCGATGAAACGGGCGAATGCTCCAGAACCTGGTGCAACCATAGGACTGAGGCGAGGAAGAGCTTCACTGAGTACGTATCATTGGTGTACATCACATTCAACTTGGTGCAGCCATAGGAGTGAACAATGAACTCAAAGGGGAAGTCCTTGCTAAAGTCCATATCCAGCAGCTCATCCCTCGGATCGCCATTGGAGTCTCTTCGAGTGAACGAGTGTGTAGGCGGCGGCAGCAATTCATTTTTCAGCTCTTGGGGAACTGGATTCAACAGTAAGATGATTGTGTACAGGCGACAACAATTACTACCCCTCCCTCGTCCACTGCACGCCCGACAGAAGATGCACCCTCGGCCACACGTTGGTAAATGAGCGGGTCTGTATTGGTACTATAATAACAGGAGTTAGTGGTCACTTTACTTAAATTTAATTACCTTTAGTAGAAATTTGTACTTAAAACAAGCAATGCATTCGCTCGTTCTATCAGTGATATAGGATCAACATGCACAACAATTAGAATTATTATTTCAGGACGCACACAATCAACACATTTGTCGCACTTTCACAAAGACAATACCACCAAGTTTGAACTGTTTGTTATGGTTGTTATCCTCTGCATCATCATGCCGTGTGTCCCAGCTTGCAATATTCAGAACCAACAAATAATATCCAAATAATAAGTACAACAAAGATGCCTACACATCTCATTGATTCCCAGCTTGCAAGATTCAGAACCAACAAATAAGATCCAAATAATAAGTACAACAAAGATGCCTACACATCTCATTGATTCCCAGCTTGCAAGATTCAGAACCAACAAATAAGATTCAAATAATAAGTACAACAAAGATGCCTACACATCTCACTGATCCCCAGCTTGCATTATTCAAAACTAACCCATTAGATCCTTTTGATAAAGTGAATATCGGGATTAAATCCATCTTGGCTAGCCATGTCATACAATCGAAGAACATGGCGAATGCTCTTGATCGTCACAACATCTGTAGTTGAGTATTCATGTTTGCATAGCATGTTTGCACAACACAAACAAGGAGATAGGAGAGCATGATTTCGCTTTAATAGCGGCCTCCTTGAACTCAACCTCCAGCTCTACTTGGATGAGCTCTGCCTAGAGTTCCATGATTCAATTCATGCGCCTTTTTCTGCAGTTCACCTGAAATGAAGCAAAGATTTCATCATTCAGCAAGCAAGAAGTACTTGCTCTTGTGAGTTGCAGGTTCTTCTTTAGTAGTTGCACTAAAATTGAGGAACATTAAGGTTGGCTGTCTGGCTCATGTAAGGTGCAACTATAATTTTCTTATCCTTTTGTGCTGTTCCACTAAAATAAAGTGCCATTGTGGTGACAGTGACGGCTCCATCTTGCAAAGGCCAATAAAATGTTGCACGAGATTACTAGCAGAACTTGATGGAGATTTTGGAAACTCCAATCACCATTTTGTGCAGTTCCACCAAAATTGAGAGATGTTGCCCACGTAACATTTTAGTTGAACTGCATAAGACACTCATTCCAAAAAAAGTGTTTTGTACAGTTCACCAAAAGGTCACAATAGCAACAAGGTGAAATGGATATCCATATCTACACAAAAAGATAGAAAGTAAACAGGTGCTGGTCAATAAGAATATACGAAACATATACAAAATGAAAAGAAGCATCTTAATTATGTTCATGGCAATCACGCAAGGACAGTAGAAATTTTAAAACATCAGCAATGCTTCATGTTACCAGAAGCATTACGATCAACAATGAGATTCCTCAAATATGGGATCACTTTAATGGTGGCATTGCTTGTTTACCACACACAGTAAATCAACAGTAGCTAAAGAGTTGGTTTAAGGGCATGGGACCGTGGGGACACCAGGACACTCAGCAGCGTAAAGGAGCAACTTACTTATCATACTGGGGAAAACAGCAGGAGTGCCATTGTACTATGTGAGGGCAGCAAATCTAATCCTGGAGACCTTTTACTATGTCAGGGAAGCAAATCTAATCCTGGAGACCTTTTACTATGTGAGGGCAGCAAATCTAATCCTGGAGACCTTTTACTATGTGAGGGCAGCAAATCTAATCCTGAGACCCTTTACTATGTGAGGGCAGCAAATCTAATCCTGGAGACCTTTTACTATGTGATGGCAGCAAATCTAATCCTGGACATACTCTGTTGACTTGTCCACTAGCCGCCACTTTCTATCCCTTTTTCAACCAATAATAGATCTGTTCCTTATCTAGTTTGTACTGCGTTTTCCCATTATTTCCCTTTTCAACCAAGAGACCGGTTGGGTATCCGGTCTCGACTACTTTCACCATATTATTTCCTCTTTGAATCAAGTCCTAGATTCATGCTACAACTTTCCCCCCATTCTTCGTTGTTTGAACAAAGCCCTAGATTCGAATGCATGAAGTAGCTTTACCTCTAATAATACTAAAAATTTAGGTGGCTTTGGAAGAGCTAATGGGAGTAGAAAAAGATGCACATGCAGACACCTGGGGAGCTGGGGCAGTAGAGCAAGGCTGATTTCGAAGAAATTATACCTGAGCGTCGCCGGGATGTCGGCGGTGGCAGTTCGGATCTGCGGACAATACAACAGGGAGGAAGAAGGGTCGGAGGACCTCTCGAGCCGGCCATGTGTCGGAGAGAACGGCACGGGCAGAGGATCGGGCACCTCCAGCAGCTGTGGGTTTCCTCCCTCGGCGGCGATGACCACGTGAACGATGCACCTTTTAGTCCTCTACACACACCGGCCGAAGGGATCCGGCCAGATCTGTGACCAGCCGTGAGCAGAGAGAAAATCTCGCTCCCGTTGTCTTGTTTATATCTAGAGAGGATGAGAGAATGAAGAGAGCAACCCTAGTAAAGCAAGCGCTGAGGCCCCTGCGTCCATATATAGTGGAGTGATTATCTTTTTTCTCTCCACAACAAGCGTTTAAATTTGTGTATGTGGCATTAATGAAAAGAAACTCTCTATTTAAGGTGACTACTGTATGACTCCTACTTACTAGTACTAGTACAACATTATTGTTCGGTTGTGCTCCGCACCCCTCCATTCATTGAACAACCCCACGGGTGAATAAACATACAGTAAGTACTGTATTTATATAGAACGAACAAGCTCGAACTATTTTTGCGTAGTTAAAAGTAGAGGGCGGGGCTTTTCCCGGGCAGTACGCGCGGCAGTTTTCGGGTAGGGCCAGAAGACTATTTTATTTTTTAAAAAAACTTCGAGACGGCCACATAGCATGGAGCTGACCCAAACGATTTTCAGCTTACAGGCATGGTACACACTATCCTAGACTACTATACACATGAAACTGCCACACGAGCGTCCGGGCTGCGCTTGGCTCTTCACATCTTCGGGAAGTCGAACAATGATGGAATACTAATGCACTGGAGGAGTACTACAGTATGCTTTTGGCCATCTGACACCGATTGAACTACTACATGTCCACTGCGTGCAGGAGGGGGAGCGTGTAGTGAAAGCTTCTCCTAGTCTTTCCAGCCACCACGCTCATGGGTGAGGGAGGGACGCTCCTGCCTTTGCGTGTATGACAGGTGGGCCCTACAGGTGTGTGGCCAACCTGTCATACAGCCAAAGGCAGGTGCAGTTATGTCCGTGAGGGAGAGGATAATCAAACTTCTCGTTGATGTACGAGTTGACACGACACATCAAAGCACTACACTCGATATATGTCAATAATTTGTGTGTGTGACTCCCAGATGTAGAGGCCGGGGGTCATCATCCTCCTTTTCGAGAAAAAACAGACGCGTGTGTGAGAGGACAAGTGTGTGGGTGCACCTCTTCTCTTCCTGTATAACGTACTACTAAACTCAGAGTACAAGTTTTGTGGGTGGCACGATGGTGCGTGCGAGAAGTCCCGAGAGATAGGTTCAATGCATTAATTGCAATGCATGCATGCATAAAGTACATGCATTGGTCAATTTTCTCTTAATACTTGCATGCAATGATATAATGCACCTTGGAATTGGAACATGTGTTGGGGAACAACCAAATTGAGCCTTATAAAATGGAAAAACTAAAATTTTGAGATAAGCCCTATAAAACCGGAAATGAGGGAGTAGAAAAAGAAGTACTCCATCCGGGAATAGTGCCGCACTTCGAAACTAGAACCGTCAATAAATTTTGAGCTTGCGTCTCATCACATTCCAAATTACTCCACGCTATATTGAATTGCAAACCTGTTCACACCGATCACAACCTAAACGGTTTCCCACTTAGGAGCGTATTAGTACTTGGTTATAAATACTAGTATGCCAAGATGACTGCACATACCTCCTCAACTCCTCATCCACAAAACACAAACAAGTCATTCTGCATCCTTCCCTTGCATCTGCCATGGCCAGCGTGAGTTCTGGGTCGAGAGATTGCCACCAGGGAGAGGCGAGCATGGAAGCGGAAGCACGAGAGATGTCCCGCCTCGCTGCGAGAGCAACCGACATGTCCCGCCGAGCGGAAGTAGCAGCACAGAGGTCTCGCTACGCTGCTGAAGCAGCACGGAGGTCCCGCCGCGCCGTTGATGCAGCAGACTAGTCCGGTCGCGCCGCGGAAGCAGCAGAGATGTCCCGTTGCGCCACGAATGCAGCAGATATGTCCCACCACGCCGCGGCGGCCTGGGAAAATTTCTCGCGGGCAGGCGACGACTGTTACAGGCGCATGCATACGATCATCCATAGCCAGATGGATCAGATCTCCGGCTCGGCGAGGTTGCAGGATGACATGATAGCCTCCTTTGAACAAGCTACCGGCAACTAAGTGAGGGTAATGAGAGGCTCCGGGCCGAGTGCGACCTGCTGAGGGAGAAGATCGTCCGAAGTGCAGACCTGCAGGAGGAGACCAGTGCCTTGTTGAAGAAACTTATGGACGAGAATGACATGCTCCGCAACGAGCGCCACAGGCTGGTGGAGGAATCCTTGGATGTTCTCAAGCAGCCTCTTGAGGACATGAAAGAGCTCATCGCCGCTCGCCGCGGAGACTAGTTTCCTAGTTTCTTTTGATGTAATAATCAGTTTAGGATGTGGATTGTGTCGTCGGTTGTGAAATGTTGGGTTCTAGCACGGATGTTTTGCCTTTGTTGGCCTCTTGGGATGTTGTGATTTCAATTTGGTAGCTTTTAGTCCTTCGTGTTAGGCTGGAGTTGTGCTGAACTTCTTGTGAATTGTGGTGGTTTTCAGTAATGAAAATCGGAAGGGGCAAGCCCTTCTTTGATTAAAAAAATTTAATCGTCCTTATATATTCATCAGTCTTGCTATAAGTCGCAGTAGATGCTATATAGGTCCGTCGGATCTTACATCAAGATCCGTGCTTTCAGATTTTCTTTTTTCTCTCTTAAATCTTAGTCGAGTGAGACATAGCCATGCCATTAAACAGAGGCTCGGGCGCCATTAATGGAGACCTTGGGAGAGAGGTGGACGACAGATGGAGGTCAAAGGGCCACTCATACTCAAATAGCTACCCTGCATGACGCCTCCTAGCTAATAAAAAATGGGGACGCACGGCGGCACGTAAATTGTACTAGTAAGTAGAATGCCCACGGTTTCAATAATACTTGTGTTTCCGATTGTAACGTGACAACACTTGTTCCAAAATGACTTTGTTGATTGTTAATGTGTGCGCCTTCGCAAATCGGACTGCAAATTTACCACAGCATGGTTGTGCCATGTCATGGCACCAAGCCAAGTTTCATTATTTTCATGCGTGTTTTGGATTTACAGGAATTAAAAAACTAAGTTTCTCAATGTTTCCAACCCAGCCACGACGCCCAGAATTCTGAATTTCATTCCCATTTCTTGCATGGAACCTAGAAATTTACATGAGGACACACATGTGATTTTTCAACCAACTTTGGTGCACTAGAACATGTGCTTGTATTTCAAACTTGAATTATGCACACAAAGGTGACACGTTCCCTCCCAGAACCACGAGCCTTCTTGAGAGAAGCTCCGATTTGCAGGAAGCTTATACCAAAATTTGTTCCTATTTGGCCAATTCTTTTTACCACGGCATGGTACTACCATGACATGACACCATGCCAAGTTTCATGATTTTAAAACCAAGTTTCTCAATGTTCTCGACCAAGCCATGATGCCCAGATGTTTGAATTTTATTCTCATTTTTTGCATGGCACCTACTCCCTCCTTCCATCTATATAGGGCCTAATGTGTTTTTCAAGATAGCATTTGACTATTGACAAGATTAATAGCACATGAGATGTATACTATGAAAATTATATTATTGGAAGCTCCCTTGACATATAAAATTGAAGGTATGCTTTGTGTAAGTTGCATGTCATATATTATTGCTCTAACGTTTGGTCAAAGTTAGCCTGAAAAAATGCATTAGGACCTATATAGATGGAAGGAGGGAGTAGAAATTCACCGGAGGACACAAATGTGATTTTTCAACCAATTTTGGTGCATGGGAGCATGTGCTTGTAGTTCAAATTTGAATTATGCACATTAAATGACCAAAAACTCAATTAATGTGTAAATAAGGCCAAACGAAGCCGGAATAATTCCAAAATTTAACAGGGCACTCATGTAGTTCTATGTTGCCTTTGTAAATAAACTCAAGGGGGACAATGTATATCGTTTCGCACACAAAGGTGGCACGTTCCCTCTCAGAACCACGAGCCTTCTTGAGAGAAGATTCGGTTTGCAAAAGCTGATACCAAAATTTGTTCCTATTCGGCCAATTTTTTTACCACAACATGGTAGTACCATGAGATGACATCCATGCCAAGTTTCATGATTTTCAAACGTGTTTTGGATTTACAAGAATTTTAAAACCAAGTTTCTCAATGTTCTCAGCCGAGCCACGATGCCAAAATGTTTTAATTTTATTCTCATTTCTTGCATGGGACCTAGAAATTCACCCGAGGACACAAATGTGATTTTTCAACCAACTTTGGTGCACGAGAGCATGTGCTTGTAGTTCAAATTTGACTTATGCACATTAAATGACAAGAAACTCAATTAATATATAAAAACGACAAACGAACCCAGAATAATTCCAAAATTTAACAGGGCACTAATGTAGTTCTGTGTTGCCTTTGTTAAGAAACTCAATGGGGGGCAGCGTATATCATTTCACACTCAAAGGGGGCACGTTCCCTCTTAGAACCACGAGCTTCCAAATCGGCCCAATTTTTTACCACAACATGTTAGTGCCACGACATGACACCATGCCAAGTTTCATGATTTCCAGGCGAGTTTTGGATTTACATGAATTTAAAATCAAAGTTTCTCGATGTTCTCGGCCGAGTCATGACGCGCAGATGTTTGAATTTCATTCTCATTTCTTCCATGTGACCTAGAAAGTCAACCAAGGACACACATGTGATTTTTCAACCCACTTTGGTGCACCGGAGCATGGCATGCAATTCATATTTAGATTATGCACATTAAAAGTCTAGAAACTCAATTAATGTATAAAAAAGGCCAAATGAACCCGAAATAATTCCAAAATTTAACACGGCACTCATATAGTTCTATGTTGCCTCTATAAATAAAATCAGGAGGGAGGCAGCGTATATCATTTCGCACACAAAGGTGACATGTTCCCTCTCGAAACCATGAGGCTTGTTGAGAGAATCTCCAGTTTTGCAAGAGGCTTATACCAAAACTTGTCCCAATTCAGCCAAAAATTATACGTATGAAAACAGGGTTTAGATTATCCCAAACATCTCGCTACCTAGACCAATAATGTACTATGATTTGAATTCAACATAAAATGGATACAAATATTTGAATTGGAGAGCGTATGGTACATGTAGTTCATAGTGAAATATGATTACTGCTATATGTATGTTTTTGTTATCAAGATAATATTTAAATTATTTTATAACTTGACAACAATCATATTCAAATAAGCAAAATTGATTCAAATTTAGTCCATATGGTAGACGACAATATATATGTTCACATGGTGGAGTAAAATGTTCATATATGATGGAAGATCAAAATGCACGACTACATCAATTATAAACCGCAAGGTCACCTATTGATATATTCGAATTCAACATAACGTGGATTCAAAAATTGAAATTCGAGATCATGGCATTTGTAATCATATAAAAAGGTACATTACTCTTTCTTTGGTGGGAATTGATTTGTTTTTTGTTGTTGTTGAGGGAAGTGCGAATCGATTTGGTACTGTGCAGGGTAATCTTGTTCTCCCGATTTTTTTTACATTTTTCTTGTACTTCTTTCAATGGCATCTATAGCAATATAGTAAAAGGGGACATGACTCTATTGTGTCTTGTATGAATTGTTTTTCTACACATTAAGTTTGTTCTGCCGAACAAGGAATCTGCACCTTGTTATCCCAAAATTTTCAAGCTCGAGTATCTTTTGTCTCACCTGCTTTGAAACTCCCGCTTCTTCAACCCGCATCGCGCCTTGTTATCCCGAAATTTGGACGCACGCGAGAACTCCCTCCTCATCCGAAATCGCTCCTGCAGCCCAGACACGAGAAATCCCCCTTCTACCCCTCAGCCGGAAATGAAGCTCCACGTCGCGGTGTCAAAACCGGTGGGGGTACGCTGGTAACTTACCCTACATTTCGGACAAGCGCGTCCCTAAGCATGGCTCCCCCTCCCCCTCGCCCCCCCATTCGTACACCAAGGCAGCCAAAACCCGCGAAACCCCATGCTCCTCCGTCGGCCTCCCGACCGCCGCCCAGCCGGAGACTCTTCCCCAACTACGTCGTCCATCGCAACAGCTCG
The DNA here is from genome assembly GCF_002162155.2 of Triticum dicoccoides. NCBI lineage: Eukaryota > Viridiplantae > Streptophyta > Magnoliopsida > Poales > Poaceae > Triticum > Triticum dicoccoides. The sequence goes on along the minus strand of NC_041384.1, from coordinate 353,428,201 downwards.
CCGTCCATCATCCACCACACCGGATGAGGACCCGTTGTCGATCTCGTCGTCCTGCCGGATCAGCCGCCCCGTCCTCCACCTCCAAGAAGCTACCCTGACGTTCGCCTCGTCTATCGCGCCACCTTAATCCCCACTGCGCCGTCTTGACCTGCCCCACCAGAACCGCAACACGCTCCCCAATTCCTCCGATGAAGCCGTGGCCAACTCGGCGCCACCAAGGAGGTTCTGCACTCATCACTGCATTTTATCTTTTATTCGATCTCATGGGGCTGCCGGTGCTCGATACCGAGTAGACATGGCGTGTCTCCATCGACTGCGCCGTCGCCGGCCACATCATCCATGGCGTCTCTCCCCCATGTTGTTGCTTCCTCGGTGGCGACTTCCACAATGGCACTAGCTGCACCTGCTCTGGCTCTCGCTCGCGCTGCGGCTCTGTTCTTGCTGTCGGTCACACTACTGCACTGCTCCTGCTTTCGTTCATGCTGCTGCTCTGCTCTTGCTCCCGCTTGCGCTGCTGCTGCTGCATGATCTTCGGCAGCTACAGGAGTTGCTGCTTTAGCACTCGCTCGCGGTGCTACTGCATGACTTGCTCTTTGCTAGTGCGTTCCCTACTCGAGCGTCTGCTGATTTAGATCACTGCTTCTCTGCTACTAGTGCTCGAATGCCCTAAACATCTATTGCAATGCTCTGTTACTAGTTCAATCAGTTTCGACGGTAAAATTAAGTTACGACTGTGAAGTTAATTTTCTTCAGTTAAGTTCAGAGTGAACAGTACTTACAACATCTATCGGAGCGGCCGTGGCGCGGCTGATGCGTTTTTCATCTAGCACTTTTGGGTGATGTATTTTACATCATCTATTGCAGATGATATTAGGGTCCCACTTTAGATTAACGTTGTTTGTCTTGTCATGCTTAAACCTCGTCGCCGTACACCTTAGCGGAGCTGCTCCAATGATGGAACCGTCCATCACAGCAGAGCAGTACCCTCGGCGCCGTTTCCGGAGGCCTCGGATCTTCTTCCCCGCCTCCGACAGTCACACCAGCATCATCACCATACTCCAGGTCCAACCCAATGATGTTGAGGTCCACAAGGCTATGCCAAAGAGGTTGTACACTCATCGCATCACTTTGTTTCTCCATTCCTCCGTTCTTCCAATTCATGTGAGCCAAACACCCAGGTTGACTGAAATCCTATGTTTCCAAATGCTCTGTTTTGCACGTGCATTCCTATCCTATTCATGTGTTTTTCCTATCCATGCGTTTATAGAATCCTCCAATTCTAAGGCGCCCTTACAGATTTACTTCATTTTCAGATAGGCGTCAAAGAAAACTCTGTGTGTTATGTCCTGCTCCTGCCATGCCATCATCCACCCCACCTGAGGTGCACCATCGACAGAAGCGTTCACTGCAGCAGAGATCCCCCTGCAGACTTCCTTTCACCGCCTCAGATCATCTTCCCCGTTGCCGGCAGCCACGCCAACTGCATTACCATCATCGACTGAGCAGATGAACCTGAGGACTACACAGTTCCAGAAGAGAGGTCGCGGTCTTTCGTGTTTGCTTATGTTATACATCGGTTATTATTACCTGCTACTTTATCATTCAATCTTGAGTTTTGAATTGCCCATGGGTCTCATATCGAGCTAGCAACGAATAGTATCTGTCTACTATGTGGTTCATCTGGGGTCTTCTATGTGGTTCATGTTGGGTGGGCAAGAAACAATAGATGATCCATTGTCTATCTTTTTAAACTGAAGCTATAATCTACCTGCTATCATTAGTTTTGGATCCATCCACTAGTTTTGCTACCATCAGTCTTGATTTTTGCATGCACCCCTTAGGCCTTACAAAATCTAACTATTTTTTATTATGCATGTCAGATATTGTACACAATCGTACTGAACATGTAGAGAAAAAGAGAAGACCGTTGCGTGCGAATATAATGTCATGCATACGCCGCTCCATGGTCGGCGAAGTGCCCCCCCTCCTGCATTTCCAGATTGTATTCTAGAGGAAGATAACTGTTCAGATGGAGATTCAGAAGGAGCCGACCATGCCTATTTACCACCTGAGGTGTTTGCTCTAACCTGGCATGCTGATGTTGGTCATATCATGCATATGGCGCCTTGCATTGCTTACATTATACATCTTATATGTCATCAGCTTAGTTTAGATTTGCTTTGTGTGAATGCCACCTGTTTGGTTTCCATATCATACTCCCACCATTCCTAAATATTTGTCTTTTTAGAGATTTCAACAAGTGACTACATACGGAACAAAATGAGTGAATCTACACTCTAAAATGTGTCTACATACATCCGTATGTGGTAGTCCATTTGAAATCTCTAAAAAGACAAATATTTAGCAACGGAGGGAGTATATGGGAATTATGCAATGCCATCTTCTTTAGCCAGGCATCATATACGTGAATCATGCAATGACATCCTGTTTAGCCAGTCATCGTATATGTGAATTGTATCATGCCATATTTTTTTCCATATTGTATTCCATTTGTCAATAATGTTTATACATTCATCTACTCTTCCTGTGCATCAGCCATTTGAGTCGGTCATGGGAAAATCTGGAGTGAAAACAAGGTCTTCTGAGCAGTCAGTGCTACCTGTCGATGCAGATTTCTTGCTGGTTACAAATAACTCCTTAGGGGAGGATTCAGAGAGAGATGACCAGTGGTATCCCCCGCCCCCCGAGGTGCATGCTCTAACTTGGTTGGGTTATATTACTCATATCAGGCATATGGTGTCTTGCATTGCCATGCCATCGGCTTAGATTAGACATGCTTTGTGTGAATGTCTCCTGTTTGCTTTCTATATCAGATATGTAAATTATGCAATGCCATGTTTTTCAGCCAGTTATCATATATGTGAATTATGCACCGCCATGGAGCCAGGCATCATATATGTGAATGTCTCATGCCATCTTTTTTTATTACCTATTCCATTTGTCGACAATCTGTGTATATTGAACTACTCTTCATGTGTATTAGCCATTTGAGCCGGTTATGAAAAAATCTTGAGTGAAAACAAGGTCTTCAGAGCAGGCAATGGTACCGGTTGAAGCATATATCTCGATGGTTACAGGGAGCTCCTCAGAGGAGGATTCAGAGACAGATGACCAATCCTATACCCCACCTGAGGTGTATGCTCTAAGTTGCAATGTTTATATTCCTCATATGATGCATATGGTGTCTTGCATTTCTTAGATTAGACATCATATGCACAATATTGAATTCTATCTCCTTAGTTTAGAGATCATACATGCGAGTGCCAGCTGCTTAGTATATGAATCAATTATGTCAATTATATCATGCCATCCTGTATACTTAGACAACATGTATGTGAATTATTTCATCCCAACCTATTTTAGAAAGACATCATATAGTTTTGTCATGTCATCCTGTTTAGGTACTCATCATATGTTGAATTATGCCATTATATCCTCTTAAGTTATCCATCATATATCTGAAATTGTGTCATGCTATCCTGTTTAGTTAGGCATCATATATGTGAAATTGTGTCATGATGTCCTGTTTGGTTAGACAACATATATGTGAATTACCACATCTGTCTATCATACAATGTCTGTATGTGAATTACCACATCTGTCTATCATACAATGCAGATAAGGTTCAAGATAGTGAGACAACCCTGTTGGTCTCCATGAAAGGTGATAAAAGCGATCTTGGAGACAGTGAGAAAACCCCACAGTCCTGCGTTGATGTAGTCTTCGAGTTACTGGCCAGTACCGCTGGCACAAGCTCTTCGAACTCGCTGCCTGAATAACTTCGGCTTCTTCAGTCTCAGCTATAAGCTGAAAGGCATCAGTCAGCTATGCTGCGGCAAGAAGCCGAAGGACTGAGGAAGTCCCTGCAGAATTCAGATGCGTACTTTCTTGTGCAACAGCAAGCGCTGGAGGATTTAAGTGCCAAACAAGAGAAAGTTAATAAGCTTGCTAAGCATCTTGCCAGCATTATGGGTATCCAGGATATTGTTTCTTGAACTCTTCTGAAGTGGTTTTAGTTCTGGACTTGTTTTGCTGCGGCGTTTATATGCTGCTTTGTTCCCTATATTTGCATTGGTGGCGAACTTTGATGCCCAGTGGATGTAATATGTGTAATAGCCGTGATAGCCTAGCATAAGTTGCTTGCTTATTTATTTCCTTGTTGTCTTGTTTATTTGTTTGCTTGTAGTCAGTGCAGTTCTTTTTCTGCGATTTGCTAGTGGCTGCAATAACCTGTTTTTAAAACTAGGCCACAATAACCATGGGCTAATATTTACTGTAGTGACAACGGGCCTCCTCCGGGCCATAGAAATAGTGGGCCTTCTACGAGCCATAGAAACAGTAGGCCTTCTACAGGTCGTAGAAACAATGGGCTTTCTACGGGCCATAGAAACAATGAGCCTTCTACGGGTCGTATCATCAATGGGCCTTATACGTGCCATATGATCGATTGGCCAAACATGGTCCAATAACATGCCGCATTATGGTCGTAAACGGGCTAGAGTTGGAATCGTCCATTCATGGGCTGACCATAACGGGCCATCATTAATAGGCCTTATTTGATGACGCTATGAAAATGGCCCAATGTATTAATGGACCACAAACCGGCTGACTGTAACCACAGGCTGAATTTGGCCCACAAGCAGAAAATGACAGTAACGGGCCGTAAGTAAACGAATGCCGGAAATGAGCCCAAGAATAAATGAGCTCTAGGAAGGCCGAAAGATAACATGGGCTGGAAATGGCCCAACGGAATAATGGGCCGTTAATGGGTATAAAGTGATACACTGTTCATTACAGGCCAGTTTCACCACAGGCCATTAATGGGTGTAAAGTGATACACTGTTCATTACGGGCCAGTTTCACCACGGGCCGTTAATAGGCCAAGAGTTACATAGGCCTCATATGGGCCGAAAGACGTCATGGGCCATACATGGGCCAGAAGTGAAAATGGGCTGGAATCATATTGGATGGCCCAGATGACGCTACTGGGCCTAATTCAGATAGGGCATAACGGGCCTTGGGTGAGCGGGCTGTAAATGGGCTATATGTGAACAGGCCGTTAATAGGCTTTCCATGGGCCGGCCCACCACCTTTTGACCAAGTTAAACAGACCGGCCTTTTCATAGGAATGGGCCTCTGTTGGGCCGTGCCACATGTCTATGTATCATAGGCGCCTTCTGTGCAATGAGTGGATGACATCTGTCCCAACGATGAGCCGACACATGTTTCCTCCAGCCAACGATGATTTTACACATGGAAAATCCCCATTGGTCGGGGTTGTTAACGGGTTATCGGATCCAAAACCCGACCCGATAGCTTAACGGCGTTCCGTTATGGTGGATGCCACGTGTCGGTCACCCTTGATGAAAGAACTTCTGTGACGCATGATTTATCATCATGGAAGTGCACACTTCCGTGATGATAATTTTGGTAATGTCATGGAACACTTCTACGACAACACAGGTATGCCTATCTTGATTCTGTCATAAAATCGTCATGGATGTACATGCATAACAAAAAACGCGACCTACTGTGACAAACACGTATCATCACGGAAGTGTATTTTTTTAGTGAGAATCACTACTTCACAAAAATACAAGTTAAACATACATCATCCAGAGTACAATCAAGGTCCGACTACAGAACCAAAATAAAAGAAGACAACCCCAAATGCTAGATCCTCGATCGTCCCAACTGGGCTCCACTACTGGTCAACCGGAAAAGACACAAAACGACAATCAAGAACTTCATCAAGCTCCCGCCTGAGCTCGGTTGCATCACCTGCACTGGTATCATCGGCACCTGCAACTATTTGGAAGTATTTGTGAGTCATGAGGACTTAGCAATCTCACACCCGCGAGATCAAGACTATTTAAGCTTACGGGTAGGATGAGGTAATGAGGTGGAGCTGCCGCAAGCACTAAGCAAATATGGTGGCTAACATACGCAAATAAGAGAGAGAAGAGAAGGCAACGCAATGGTCGACGAGCTAGAAGTGATCAAGAAGTGATCCTGAAACTACTTAGGTTCAATCATAACACATGGTCGTGTTCACTTCGCGGACTCCGTCGGAAAGAGACCATCACGGCTACACACGCGGTTGATGCATTTTAATTAAGTCAAGTGTCAAGTTCTCTACAGCTGGACATTAACAAATTCCCATTTGCCACATAACCGCGGGCACGGCTCTCGAAAGTTTATACCCTGCAGGGGTGTCCCAACTTAGCCCATCACAAGCTCTCACGGTCAACGAAGGATATTCCTTCTCTCAGGAAGACCCGATCAGTCTCGAAATCCCCGTTACAAGACATTTTGTAGGAACGAAAGTATGTCTAGAAGGGGGGTGATTAGACTACTTGACCAAATAAAACTGATCCTTTTCCCAATTTTAGTTACTGGCATATTTTAGCAACTTTGGACAAGTCAATCAATCTTAACACAATTCAAGCAAGCATGCAAAGAGTATATGAGCAGCGGAAAGTAAAGCATGCAGCTTGCAAGAACGCAAAGGGAAGGGTTTGGAGGATTCAAACACAATAGGAGACACAGATGTTTTTGTCGTGGTTTCGATAGGTGGTGCTATTGTACATCCATGTTGATGGAGACTTCAACCCATGAAGGGTAACGGCTGCGTGAGTCCACGGAGGGCTCCACCCATGAAGGGTCCATGAAGAAGCAACCTTGTCTATCCCACCATGGTCGTTGCCCACGAAGGACTTGCCTCACTAGCGGTAGATCTTCACGAAGTAGGCGATCTCCTTGCCCTTACAAACTCCTTGGTTCAACTCCATAATCTTGTCGGAGGCTCCCAAGTGACACCTAGCCAATCTAGGAGACACCACTCTCCAAGAAGTAACAAATGGTGTGTTGATGATGAACTCCTTGCTCTTGTGCTTCAAATGATAGTCTCCCCAACACTCAACTCTCTCTCACAGGATATGGATTTTGTGGAAAGAAGATTTGAGTGGAAAGCAACTTGGGAGGGCTAGAGATCAATATTCATATGGTAAGTATGGAATATCTTGGCCTCAACACAAGTGTTGGTGGTTCTCTCTCAGAAAAGGTAAGTTGGAAGTGTAGGTACGTTCTGATGGCTCTCTCCATGAATGAAGAGGAGGTGGAGGGGCATATATAGCCTCCACACAAAGTCTAACCATGACACACAACTTGCCAATCTTGGTGGGACCGAATTGATAAACTCGGTCGGACCGATTCAGCAAAGCTAGTGACCGTTAGGATTTTCGGTGGGACCGACATGCAACTCGGTAGGACCGATATGGTTAGGGTTAGGGCATAACGTAATCTTGGTGAGACCGATTACACAAACTCGGTGAAACCGATTTTGGTAATGAGCTAACCAGAGAGTTGGTCAGGTAAACTCGGTGGGACCGATTCGCTCATTTCGGTGAGACCGAAATGTTACGAAAGGGAAACAAAGAGTTTACATTGCAATCTTGGTGGGACCGATCGCTCATCTCAGTGGGACCGAAACGTTACGAAGGGAAACAGAGAGATTACAATCCCATCCGGTGAGACCGAGATCCCTATCGGTGAGACCGATTTGCCTAGGGTTTGTGGCAGTGGCTATGACATCTAAACTCGGTGGCGCCAGATAGAAAGAATCGGTGGGGCCGAGTTTGACTTTTGGTTTAGGTCATATGTGCATGTGAGAAAGTAGTTGAGGGCTTTGGAGCATATCACTAAGCATTTTGAGCAAGAGCCTCATTAAGCAAGACCTCATCCCTCCTTGATAGTATTGGATTTTCCTATAGACTCAATGTGATCTTGGATCACTAAAATAGAAAATGTAGAGTCTTGAGCTTTGAGCTTGAGCCAATTATCTTGTCCTTAGCATTTTGAGGGGTCCACTTTTCTCATCCATGCCATGCCAATCATTGAGCTTTCCTGAGATACTAATCTTGAAATAGCATTAGCTCAATGAGCTATATGTTGTTAGGAATTACCAAAACCACCTAGGGATAGTTGCACTTTCAATCTCCCCCTTTTTGGTAATTGATGATAACATATAGATCAAAGCTTCGACAAATGATAATAAGGGTGAAAAACATTGTTGCTTTGAGAGGTATGTGAAAAGCAAGAGCTCCCCCTAAATTTGTGCATAGTTTAAGATTTGCTTTGGACTGCAAATGCACAATGAGTTAGGATCATGGGCTACTCTTCCATGTCACATACATCTTGGTGGAGCGCTCAAAATGATAATAATTAAATACATGCACTCATCACCAAGCAAAGTGAATGATCATATGGGTATATAAAAGGATAATGTCATCCAACAAGCATTAAGGTAGCATATGGTCAAACACATGATCATCCAAGTATCACACAAAAGCATAAAGTATCTGAAACAAGCAAATAACAAAGTTCAACCACCAAACAATAAGAGAGACCAAATGGAAACACTCTCTCTCGAAGCCTATGATATATACATTTTCTCCCCCTTTGGCAACAAGTTACCAAAAAGTTCATAAAAATGCATAGTGCTAGATCGACTCTCAGGCTTGGTCTTCAGGTGGTGGTGTAGACAAAACTCCAAGGACGAAGGCATCAGTCGATGTAGCTGGAGCTGGCGGAGTGGGTGTGGAGCCGATGGCACTGAAGCTGTAGCTGGTGCAGATGAAGTTGCTCTGGTGTCTGTAACTAGCACTTCAGCAGATATCTGTCCTCTGGGCACTCTAGCAAAATCATCAGTGGTAGACTTGCCCTTCTTCTCCTGCACTTCATCCTGAAGTTGCTCAACAACTGACTCTATCTATGTGACCTTCACATCTAAATCATAGAACTTCTGCTCCATGATCCTCTCCAAGCTCTCCTGGTTTTGAGTCAGGGTGGCCAATCCCTTCTCAATCCTTAGAGTGGAGGCAATCAAGTAGCCAAGCTGATCTTGCTTGCTCTTTAGAAGATACTGAGATGCCTCATCAATGGTTGGAATCTTTGCAGCCTTTTCAGTCCTTGCCTTCTCCCTCTTTGCTTGTGCTTGCATAGAAGATGGTTCATTCTCATCCATCACTATAGTGTTGTCCTCAAAGTCTTGGTAGATGGGCATATGTTCCTTGTCCAAGAGATATGTGCCAGTGCCCATCCTGGAGTTAATTAGCTCCTGGATCTGTGGAGCATACCCACAACTTCTCTTCTGATCTGCAGCTATTCTCGTTATGGTTTCCACAATTAGGCTCATGACTTTGACCTTTTGAGGCACATTAAATATGTGAAGCAGGTTAATTGCATGGCCTCTGATCATCTTGTGATCACCGGACTTTGGCAATAGAGTGTGCCTGAGGATCTAGTTGATTGTTGGCAAACCTGACAGAAGGTAATGTACTGATCCAAATTTTTGTGTCTCAAGGGCAGCATCTGGGATCTCTCTGTACATATGTGCCATGGTGGTGTGATCCTTCTTCTTCTTGGCATAGACATCCAAGTCATCTTCATTCTCCTCAGGAGCATTGATCAATTTTTCCCATTCTCCAACTGTTGACTGGTACCTAGTACCTTCAGACATCCAAACAATCCTTCCATCTGGGCAAAAATGAGCTGTGGAGTAGAACTGCATAATAAGCTCATCATTCCACTTTGTGAGCTTCTCAGCCACAAACTCATCAAGTCCACATGCCTTGAAGCTATCATATACACTGGGATAGTGTTCTTCATTTTCCTGATGTACTCCCAGTCCACCCATCTCATATCATAGACTATAGGCTTCTTGTCAAGTAAAATAGTCTCATAGAAGTCCTGTTGTTCCTTAGTGTGGAATCTATAGTCCACAGCAGACCTTCTCCTGGTGGCATATGGATCAGACTCTCTCCATAGCCTCAATCCTGAATCCTTCCTGATTTTCATATTCTCTGCAACTGGGTGTGCATCATTGTGATTGGGGATCTTGGGCTTCAACTTCCTCAAAACAACAGAATCATCTTCTTCTTCTATAGAAGCTTCAGGCACTGGGCCTTGTTCTTCTCCTCCTCAGCAGGGATGTTCCTGGTGCTCCTCTTGGGTTTTGGCTTTGGAGCTAGAGCAATAGTCTTAGGAGCAGTTTTGGGCTTAGATGGAGCAGCCCCTGCCTTAATTGCATCTCCCATAAGCTTTTGAGCTTTGGGTGCTGGTGCTGCATCCTCTTCCTCTTCTTCAGAATCTCTCATAATTGATGATTTGCCAAGCACTCTAGCAGTGGTCTTCTTGACCCTTTCCTTCCTTTTCTTCTCTACCACAACCTGTTCTTTGGGTGCAGATCCCAAAGTTTCTTGAGTGGATGTTCTGGCCTTTGACATAGGAACTCTCTTGGAAGGAATCTTTGTCTTCATTCCTGGCTTAGTGGCAGCAGCTGTGCCATATTCCTTTTTCAGAACATTCCACTTTGAGGTGGGCTCTTCCTCAACAGCCACATAGTCCTCATCCTCAGAATCTGAGGTTCTCTTCTTTCTGGTCCTGGTGGCTGCCTTAGGCAAGTTGCTGGGTGTACTCCTGCATCCCTTATCAAAGCTGCTAGAGGGACTAGTGCCCTCACTCATGTTAACTTGCTCCTCAAACTTGTTCTGACTGTCACTCTAATCTGACATGATGCAAAAACTGACGGCAGACCCTGTGAATAGATTATAGATGAGGTAGATTGGATGAGCATCACAAAGTACAGAGATTTTTGCAAAAGAAATAGTTAAAAACTTAGTTTTAGTTTTCCATAGAAAGCATTTCGGATCTACCGATTTGAAAACTCGGTGATACCGAAGCACCTTTTGGAACCTAAACTAGTGAACTTGGTCAGACCGAGTCACGGCTCGGTGGCACCGAGACTGCTAAGGTTTCACAAAGAATTGAACTCGGTCACAAAGATTTGCAATTCTCGGTCAGACCGAGAATCACATGTGCAATGGCCTTAGCCAAATCGGTGGAACCGATTTCAACAACTCGGTTGGTCCGAGATGATTTGGGAGGAAACCTAACCCTAAATTTTCAATCCACAACTAAACTACGGAGTGATTTCGCTGGATAGAGTGATCTCAATCGTGGCAAGATACATGGCAAAACAATGTGCTAGGAATCGAAGTGAGATTAGCACAAGGATCAAGTCCATACCCTAAGTGCGGCGATGGACCTGCTACGGCGGCAACGGCAGAAACGATTTCCGTTGACGGCGGCGGAGACTAGCGGCGGGAGGCAGCTCGGGATGAGGAGGACGATCCGGATACCCAGGGAGGCGGAGCAGGCCAAGCGCGGGCAAAGGGGTTCGGAAAATTTTCCAAATTTTGGCCTGGGGATATATATAGCCTGACCCTGTCGGTGTGACCGAGTGGAACAACTCGGTGGCACCGAGATGCATAACTGCAAGCAGTTACTGCAACTCGATGTGACCAAAAAGTTCAAATCAGTTGCACTGAGATTGAAAACCTAGATAGACTTAGTGATCTAGGTATGACCGAAATGGATGAATCGGTCAGACCGAAATGCACAAAGAAGTTTTGGAAGTTTAAGTCTATGACGAATCGGGGACTCTGAGTGCTCTTCACACAGAGTGGTTCGAATCTGACTTGATCAAGCTTTGTGATGTACCATGAATAGAGTTTGAGACAAGAAAAGCATAGATAGCTAGAGAAGGTTCTTAGGCATTCTTGTCCATCCACTTGGCAAAAGTAAAAGGAATCAAACAATCAAAACAACAAGTGGATGTCCTCGAATGAGTAAATTATGCAACCAACATGCTCACACAATAAAATAGCAAATGAAATATGTGGCAAAGCATGCACAACCAATTCTAGCTTCTATCAAGCAATTGGCGATGACTAGGTCATCTATATATATGAGTATATTGACTTAGGAGTCAAATGAGAACATTTGATCATAGGTCATACTCATCGTTTATGCACAAGTGGGGTTACCACTTGTACATAAAGCGTTGTTGTGTTCACACCATTAGAGTTGCTTTAGCTGAATTATTAGAGTAAAGCTCCCCCTAGATGTGAGATCCCCCCCTAAGAGGGATGAACTAACCTTGGGTTTTGTCGATGATGACTTCATGTAGGTGTTGAAGATGTGGATGCTCAATGTTGATGTAGATCATTTGGAGCAATCCTTTGGAGTGAGTTGCACTTTCAATACCTACATGGGTTAGTCCCACAAGGAACAAACAAGGATATCCATAGACATAGAGTGATGCACACACAAGATGATGTCTATGAAAGCATTAGGTTACCTTGTCCCTTGACTTACCAACAAGAGGGTTTGTGACTCCTTGAATTAGTGCAAGATGTGGAAGTTGATTGCACTTGTTCTTGCCAAAATGACAAGAGTGAAGTATGTTGGCGGAGTCACCCTCAGGAACTCTTTAGTTCTTCTACTTCGGGATCCACATCATCTTGATGGGAATCCTTGGAGTTGTAGTCATACTTGATGAAGTAGAACTTGATGTATTCTTGGGAACCCACTTAACCAAGGCCATGGGTGCTTCTTCAAATGCATCAATTTCCTCTTGAACCTCATCCTTGCCTTTTTGCTCCTGGTCTTGTGGTGGAAGATCATCTTGAGCTTGTGTCCCTTTGAAGGAAGTAGGATCATACTTCTTTTGTTGAGGAACAAACTTCGTCTTGGGGTATTGATCTTCTTCCCACTCAACTCCATTGGCATTGAACTTTCTTTGAAAACCAACACCTTGATTCTTTCGGTGCCTTCCTTGCTTGCGTACAATTTCCTCGAATTGCTTACTCCCGGCAAGGCTCTTGTAAACACGTTTCTCTATAATTCCCTTCAATAAGTTATTTTCTTGCTCAAGTGTAACTTGGCTAAGAGAATCATTAGTGGAATCAAGAGAACTGTTATAAGCAACAACATTGGGTTTAGCATGATTATTGTTACTACTAGAGAAAGAATCTTTCTTGTTCTTGTTACTAGACTTGACTTGAGGCATGTAAGTGGATAAGAGTAAACGCTTGGCAATGTAAGAAGAATTTTTCTTGCGAAGATCATCATTCATTTCCTTTAAGAACTCATGCTCTTTCTCAAGGTTGAGCTTTTCAAAACATAATTTCTCATGTGTCCTTAAAAGTTCTCGATGATCTCCTAAGATAGTTTATGAGCTAACTTAAGAGTGTTTAGTTCTTTAGTTTGAAACTCAATCTTCTCCTTATCATTGTCATTCGTTTTATCTTGATTATCATGATTAATTGACGTTTCATCATAGTATTCATCACTAGAGTTGTCAACAAGTAAATCATCATCACCTAACAAGTCATCTTCATCACTATTGAAACCAACATTCTCGGGGTGTGATACCTTTGACCCTTTAGCCATGAAGCATCTTCCAAGTCCTTCATTTGGTGAATCAAATGTGTCGTAGGAGTTGGTTGACACAAGTGCTAGACTGGCAACACCTTCATCTTGAATATATTCAGAGTCGGAGTCATAGCTTCTCTTGGAGTGATTGTCAGAGTCGGAGCTGGATACCCATTCACCAACATGAGCTTGATGTCTTTGTTTTGTGTAGCTCCTTGATGACTTGTCCTTTCTTTACGAATCCTGGCTTCTTCGGGATGTTCTTCGTTCATAACGATCATCTCTACTCCTTCTCTCTCTTGATGGTGATTCTTCTCTTCTACTTCTTCTTTTTGGAGAATCTTCTCTTCTCTTGTAGGTTGCCGTACACTCATTGGAATATTGTCCGGGTCTTCCACAACTGTAGCAATTTCGCTCTCGACTAGAAGATCTTTTGTCATTGTAGGACCTTGACTTGGAACTTCTCTCTTTGCTTCTACTCTTGTAGAACTTGTTGAAGTTCTTCACCATTAGGCTCAATTCTTCATTGAAGGTTTGTTTCTCACTTGATGATGTGGGAGCTTCACATGAGGCTTTGTGAGCACCACTTGACTTGTTATGGAGCTCCTCCTTATCCTTGAGTGACATCTCATGAGCAAAAATTCTTCCAATGACTTCCGTTGGCTTGAGATCTTTGTAATTGGGCATCATTTGGATCAATGTGCATACAGTATCATATTTTCCATCCAAATCTCTTAGGATCTTCTAGATGATGAATTTGTCGGTCATCTCTTCACTTCCTAAGCCGGCGATCTCATTTGTGATAAGAGCAAGCCTAGAGTACATTTCAGCGACACCTTCACCATCCTTCATTTTGAACTTGTCAAGCTGACTTTGAAGCACATCCAACTTGGATTCCTTGACGGAGTCGGTACCTTCGTGCATATCAATCAAAGTATCCCAAATTTCCTTTGCATTCTCAAGACGGCTGATTTTGTTGAATTCTTCGGGGCACAATCCATTGAAGAGGATATCACAAGCTTTAGCATTGTATTGCAACATCTTCAACTCTTCCGCGGTAGCTTCACGGTTCGGTTCTCTCCCATCAAACAATTCACCTTGCAAGCCAATACACACAATAGCCCATACGACGGGGTTATGTCCAAGAATATGCATTTTCATCTTATGCTTCCAACTAGCAAAAATATTACCATCAAAGTAAGGACCTCTACGGTGGTAATTTCCCTCACTAGATGCCCTACTCTCCTAGGTTGTGAAACCAAGGCTATGACTACCAAAAGCTATGGAAATCAAAGCAAATGGAGACCAAAGCTCTGATACCACTTGTAGGATCGAAAGTATGTATAGAAGGGGGGTGATTAGACTACTTGACCAAATAAAACTTATATTTTTCCCAATTTAAGTTCTTGGCAGATTTTAGCAACTTAGGACAAGTCAAGCAATCTTAACACAATTCAAGCAAGCATGCAAAGAGTATATGAGCAGTGGAAAGTAAAGCATGCAACTTGCAAGAATGTAAAGGGAAAGGTTTGGAGGATTCAAGCGCAATAGGAGACACGGATGTTTTTGTCGTGGTTCCGATAGGTGGTGCTATCGTACATCGATGTTGATGGAGAATTCAACCCACGAAGGGTAACGGCTGCGCAAGTCCACGAAGGGCTCCACCCACGAAGGGTCCACCAAGAAGCAACCTTGTCTATCCCACCATGGCCGTCGCCCACGAAGGACTTGCATCACTAGTGGTAGATCTTCATGAAGTAGGCGATCTCGTTGCCCTTACAAACTCCTTGGTTCAACTCCACAATCTTGTTGGAGGCTCCCAAGTGACACCTAGCCAATCTAGGAGACACCACTCTCCAAGAAGTAACAAATGGTGTGTTGATGATGAACTCCTTGCTCTTGTGCTTCAAATGATAGTCTCCCCAACACTCAATTCTCTCTCACAGGATATGGATTTTGTGGAAAGAAGATTTGAGTGGAAAGCAACTTGGGAAGGCTAGATATCAAGATTCATATGGTAAGAATGGAATATCATGGCCTCAACACAAGTGTAGGTGGTTCTCTCTCAGAAAAGGTAAGTTGGAAGTGTAGGTTCGTTCTGATGGCTCTCTCCATGAATGAAGAGGAGGTGGACGGGTATATATAGCCTCCACACAAAATCTAACTGTTACACACAACTTGCCAATCTCGGTGGGACCGAATTGATAAACTCGGTCGGACCGATTCAGCAAAGCTAATGACTGTTAGGATTTTTGGTGGGACCGACATGCAACTCGATTTGACCGATATGGTTAGGGTTAGGGCATAACGTAATCTCGGTGAGACCGATTACAGAAACTTGGTAAGACCGATTTTGGTAATAAGCTAACCAGAGAGTTGGTCAGGTAAACTCGGTGGGACCGATTCACTCATTTCGGTGAGACCGAAATGTTACGAAAGAGAAACAGAGATTTTACATTGCAATCTCGGTGGGACCGATTGCTCATCTCGGTGGGACCGAAATGTTATGAAGGGAAACAGAGAGATTACAATCCCATCTCGGTGAGTCCGAGACCCTATCGGTGAGACCGATTTGCCTAGGGTTTGTGGCAGTGGCTATGAAAACTGAACTCGGTGGTGCCGGATAGAAAGAATCGATGGGGCCGAGTTTGACTTTTGGTTTAGGTCATATGTGGATGTGAGAAAGTAGTTGAGGGCTTTGGAGCATATCACTAAGCATTTTGAGCAAGAGCCTCATTAAGCAACACCTGATCCCTCCTTGATAGTATTGGCTTTTCCTATAGACTCAATGTGATATTGGATAACTAAAATAGAAAATGTAGAGTCTTGAGCTTTGAGCTTGAGCCAATCCTCTTGTCCTTAGCATTTTGAGGGGTCCACTTTTCTCATCCATGCCATGCCAATCATTGAGCTTTCCTGAGATAGTAATCTCGAAATAGCATTATCTCAATGAGCTATATGTTGTTAGGAATTACCAAAACCACCTAGGGATAGTTGCACTTTCATATTTCGACAGTGGTAAAACAAGACCAGTAAAGCCGCCCGATGTGCCGACAAATCCCGATGGGAGTCGCACGTATATCGTTCTCATGGCACACTGGATAGGTCAAGCTACGAGTGAAACCAATCCTCAAGTTGCCCCGAGGTGGCCCCACAGGTTGCACGTTTCGGACCAACACTCAGAGGAGCACTGGCCCGGGGGGGTTAAAATAAAGATGACCCTCGGGCTCCGGAAACCCAATGGAAAAAGGCTTAGGTTGTTAGGCAAATGTAAAACCAAGGTTGGGCCTTGCTGGAGGAGTTGTATTCAAAGCGAACAGTCAAGGGGTTCCCATAACACCCAACCGCATTAGGAACGAAAAATCAAGGAACATAACACCGGTATGACGGAAACTAGGGCGGCAAGAGTGGAACAAAACACTAGTCATAAGGCCGAGCCTTCCACCCTTTACCAAGTATATATAAATGCATTAATTAAATAAGATATATTGTGATATCCCAACATATCCATGTTCCAACATGGAACAAACTTCAACTTCACTTGCAACTAGCAACGCTATAAGAGCGGGCTGAGCAAAAGCGGTAACATAGCCAAACAACGGTTTGCATGGAAGGTGGGTTAGAGGCTTGACATGGCATTATGGATGGCATGATATAACAAGTGGTAGGTAGCATGACATAGCGATAAAACGAACAACTAGCAAGCAAATATAGAAGTTATTTTGAGGGTATGGTCATCTTGCTAGAAATCCCGCAAGGAAGAAGAACGAGTCCATGAAGAAGACAAACGGACGTAGTCGAACGGATCCTCACAACTCCGGAACGAAACCGAAGCTAACGAGAGAAGCAACCTGGAAAGAAGCAAACAACATAGTAAAAATCATCACATAAACATGTCATGATGCACAACCAAGTATGATGCATGTCCAGTTTAAATATGCATGATATGGCAAAGTGCACAAACAAAACTACAAGTTAAGTGGAGCTCAATATGCAACGAGTTGCATATTGAGGAAACACCACATGACTTATTTAGTTATCTCACGGTTATGTACCCAACAATATTTAATGTTGTTAAACATGGAAAGGGGTGAGGCATATGAAAACTACCTATCTAGGTAAGTTTAAATGAGGCCGGAACAACAAACAGCAAATCCGGAAAATCCTCATATGCAAATTATGGATTTGGCACTGTTCTGCCCTAAACCATATTTTAGAGTTGTTTAACATGAAAAGCAAGTACACCATGTTAAACTAGGCATTTTTTACCCCATTTACATATAAAGTTTATTAAATTCGGAGCTACGGTTATTTAGTTTTGAAATAAAGCATTTTAACATGGCATTAGAGCAAAATTAATCAAACAACATTTTAAACGTTTAAAACATGCATGAAAGTTGGATATTATGAAACTAGATAAAATTCTAAGCATTTTTCATATATAATTTGTTTTAAAATGATGCACCGTTTATGAGTTATTAAATGCATGATGCTTGGGGGGTTTCCTGTAAAAATGTCATTCTCTAGATAATAGACAAATTCGTTCAAGGAAAAAAACAACACGGGCCAAATCTGGCTGGCCCGATAGTGCACAGGAGGAGACTGCTCACATTGGGCCAACAGGCCGAAGGGGAAATAGAGCGGTGGGCCGGCGGATCTGGGCCGTAGCAGGGGCTAAGGAGGTCAACGCGAGGCGGGCAGGCCCTTGGCGCTCGAGACAAACAGGAGGCAGCGCACTCCTCGTCAGGAACTGATGAAGACGGCGGTGACAGGGCACGCCAACAAGATGCGGGGGTGGATCCGAGCGAAGAGGGCCTTGGCGCGGCATGGGGCGGCTCGGCCGACGATGGGAGGCGGTGGCGGCGGTGGTTGAAGACAACAGGAGGAGGACCGGAGGCCATCGTTTCCTCGCGGCAGAAGGGCGTCGGGCAGTGACTGCAGCAGTATGGATCCGATGGTGTGGAGGACCAGGCGGAGAGGAGAGGAAGGAGCTCCGGTGCGGAGGCAGCCGGATCTGGACGCAGCGTCTCGGGGTCGTGGAAGGTCCGGCCATGCTCCATAGTGTTGCGGCTCCTGCACAGAGAACAATAGAGGGAGGGAACCGGGTGAGAGAGAGAGCAACAAGGGAGAGAAGAGAACGAGAAGGCCCGAAGGGAGGCAGGGGCCCACAGGGTGTCGGGGCTCCAGTGACGTAGCTTCTCCAGCTGACTGGCTCAAGCAGGAGAGGATTTTTTGATCAGGGCGCGAGCGTCTGGTTGGCCTGGTGCTTAAAACAAGGGACGAGACCAGGTGGGTGGCGGGATGGATCCCGAGAGAGTGGCGGCAGGGATGGGAGTGATGGGACATCTCCCTAGAAATTAGGGTTCGTCTGATTATATAAGCAGGGAACTAGGCTTAGGATCATACGGTCCCTCCGATCGCAATCGGACAGTCCGAGATAAATAGGCTAGGGAGTCCAAAAAAGAAAACAGAGATGTTTTATAGATATTTGTGGATGATCCGGACCCATTAGAGACGACTGCCCGGGTCGGGTCCGAGAGAGCTTTCGGACGCGCGCGCAAGGAGGGCCGCGGGCTGACGAGAGAGGTTAGGTTGGGCCTGGTGGTAGGTAGTGGACTGTGTAGATGGTCTAGGGAGGAAAGAGAGGGAAAGCCCGACAACAGTTTTCGGAGACCGAAAACGTCCGACAATTTGGCCGACTATATTGTCGCTACAGTTATCCGCTGGGGCGTCAAACGGACTCCGAATGCGATGAAACTTGGCAGGCGGTCTATCTACACTATAATAAGATCACACACCAAATTTCAACCCATTCCGAGAACATTTTCTGGCCACTTATAAAAATACTATATCGAACATGTCGAGGGCTCGTGCGAGTGTGGTTTGGCTCAGAACGGACAACGGAGAGAATGGGGAGACCCGTATGAATGCAAGTTTCAAAAACATGATGATGCAATGCACATGATGACATGATGAAATGCAACACGCAAGCAAACGACATGACAACAACAATGAATAACTGGAAGACACCTGGCACATCGGACTCGGGGCGTCACAGCAAGGCTTCATGGGCCGCGGTGGAGGTCTCCGTCGCGGGCAACGCAGCCCTTGCCCGCGGTTAGCTGACGTTTGCCTGCGCGCGTGGCCTGGGCAGGCAGTGTACCCTCCACTTCAAGTACGATGGCAACGCGATGCTCTACGTGCGGATACTCGGGGAAGATGGTCGCCGCGTCGGATGCTGTCCCGAGGACAACGATGGCGGCGAGGTGATCAGCCTTGGCGATGGTCGTGACGAGGGTGAAGGTGGACTTGCCCTTAGTGCTGGCCGCGGCTCATCCAGCTACGGGGGCTCTTCCTCCGGCGACAGCTCTAGCAGCGGCGGCTATGACCAGCCGCCATGCCCGCTTCGAAGGCGGTAGCAGGTCATCTCGTTGTTGTGCCCCAGTGAAGCGCGAGGAGGGGTCTGGCTGAGCCCTGGAGGGCACCAAGGGCCTGCCCTCACGAACCGTCGCGGTGCATGCACCGCTTTTGTTTTGTTCTTTCCTTTCTTCCTGCATTCGAAAAACAAACAAGTATGGGGCCCTGCAAGGCCGTACAACGAACCGTGATTTCCAAGTCGTATGTCATGTTTATTATTCCTGTGTCGTGTTGCAGCATCAATGTTTTATGTAGGCGAGTAGAGATAACTTAGCTCTACATGTCTGAAGTAGTTTCCGCCTCGTGAGGCACACATCTCCCAGCACCTGGTGAGACCTCCTTGTCGTAGGCTTGGGAGGCGTCGAGGAACTGCAAAAAGTTGTTAAGAAACTCTTATTCTTCCAAGCCCAGGGCCCCAGGCGCGGGTGGCCATGACCCAGTGCTCCGCATCGCGGTACCCGAGCGGCACAGACTTAAGAGAGGGAGGTGCGCCAGCTTGCGAGCTCGAGCGTGGGTGCCTCACGAAGACTAGGTGAAACACTCGTGAGGGCACCCGTCCAGCTCCCTCGCGAGGCATGCGAGGGAGAGTACGGGCCAAAACTAAGAACCGAGGGAAGAAACAGAGGAAAAAGGCGATCGAACCCAGACGACAAGAAACACCAGCATGCGAATTTCCAATAAAGAGGGGCAATCCAACTATGGAAAGCAAATGAAAAGCCGCGTCTGGCACCTAGTCTAGTCTTCTCACCAGCGCGGAGCTAAGTGCTGCCACTAGGACGTGGGAGGGAGCCCCCGAGGCCCGAGGGTGACACTCCTGAGACTCCGGGGCGTGTACAACCCTACTCATTATTACGTGAGAGTGTCACGAGCGGAGACCTTCACAGGCACGGGGCCTTGCTTCACAGGCGTCGGGCCTTGCTTCATGGATAGAACTTCCGGAGGTGCTGGATGTTCCAGGCGTTCTGGATGGGGACCTCGTCCTGCATCTCCAGGCGCATGGCGCCAGGCCTGGAGACGTGGGTGACCCTAAACGGGCCCTCCCACATGGGCGAGAGCTTATGCAACCCTTCCCTGCAGAGCACCCACCTTAGGACGAGGTCGCCCACCTCGAGCGTTCTAGGGCGGACGCGCCGGTAGTGATACGCCGCAACGCCTATTGGTATCTTGCCGCTCAAAGCGTGGCTTCACGACGGTGTTCCTCCCCCATCAAAAGGTCCATCCCCCGCATGGCGTCCTGCTGCGTCTCATCAAACGCCAGGAGCTGTGCGGAGCGATGCTTGACCTCGTGAGGGAGAACTACTTCTGCTTCGTAGACGAGGAAGAACAGTGTCTCTCCTATTGGCTTGGTGGCGGTGGTGCGGATGGACCACATCACAGACTGGAGGTTGTCGTGCCAGCCCCTACCACATGCCTCGAGCTTCTTCTTGAAGTTCATGGTCTTGAGGCCTCTCAGGACTTCCGCGTTGGCGAGTTCGGCTTGACCATTGCTCCTGGGGTGTGCCACCGAAGCGTAGCAGATCTGCGTTCGAAGGATAGCACAATATGTCTTGAAGAGATTGCTAGTGAAATGCGAACCGTTGTCGGTGATGATGCGGTTAGGGACCCCGAACCGCCTCACGAGACCCTTGATGAACTTGACCGCTGATCCGGCTGGGATGGTGCAGACAGCTTCTACATTCGCACATTTGGTGAACTTGTCAATGGCGACGTAGAGGTAGCAGTAGCCCCTAGGTGCTCGAGGGAACAGGCCTAGTATATCCAGCCCACAGACTACGAATGGCCACGAGAGCAGGATGGTCTGGAGGCCCTGAGCTAGCTGATGGATTTGCTTGGCGTGGAATTGGCAAGCCTCACAGGACTTCATCAGCTCTGTCGCATCATTGAGTGTCGTAGACCAGTAGACCCCGCTGAGGGAGTCCTAGATTAGGGGGTCCTCGGACAGCCGGACCATATCCTTCGGCCAGACTTTTGGATTATGAAGATACAAGATTGAAGACTTCATCCCATGTCCGGGTGGGACTCTCCTTTGTGTGGAAGGCTAGCTTGGCTATTCGGATATGTAGATCTCCTCCCTCATAACCGACTCTGTGTAACCCTAGCCCCCTCCAGTGTCTATATAAACCAGAGGGTTTAGTCTATAGGACAACAACAATGATAATCATAGACTAGCTTCTAGGGTTTAGCCTCTACGATCTCGTGGTAGATCAACTCTTGTAATACTCATATCATCAAGATCAATCAAGCAGGACTTAGGGTATTACCTCCATCGAGAGAGCCCGAACCTGCGTAAACATTGTGTCCCCTGCCTCATGTTACCATCCGCATTATACGCACAGTTCGGGACCCCCTACCCGAGATCCACCAGTTTTGACACCGACATTGGTGCTTTCATTGAGAATTCCACTATTTCGTCACCATAAGGCTTGATGGCTCCTTCGATCATCGGCAACGATGCGATCGAGGGTGAGGTTTTCCTCCCCGGACACATCTTCGTATTCAGCGGCTTCGTATTGCGAGCCAACTCGCTTGGCCGTCTGGAACAAATCGAGAGCTACACCCCTGGCCATTAGGTCAGGTTTGGAAGCTTGAACAATACTACCGACATCCGCGAAGACTTGATCTTCGACGGATTCAAGCCCATGTCAGGTGCCCCGCGCAGTCATGACGAGCATGACTTAGCTCTGCCACCGTACAGTGTTCGGGAGATCACACAACTCCGTCCCTCAATCCGGAGCAGATCATGTCGTCCAAGGACGGGTGGATGGACCCCGCCACGTAGGCCACACACCCAGCGGAGATAGAGCCGAATACTGACTTCACCTCCTGTGAGACCTGTGTTGCCGGACCCTTGGATTCGTCCCCGGCCACAGGCTCCGAGCCGCTCGCGTCCGTGCCTATAGAATCTGATTGGGCACCAATCATGGAGTTCACCTCCGCGGATATCTTTCAGCACTCGCCCTTGGGCGACGTGCTAAATTCATTAAGGTCTCTCTCCTTGTCAGGAGGCCCTTGGCCGAACTATGTCCGGCTCGAGTGGGAAGTGGATGACGAAGAAATTCGTCCCCCACCCACCACCCACTTAATAGCCACTGTCAATGACTTAACCGACATGCTTGATTTCGGCTCCGAAGACATCGACGGTATGGACGACGATGCAGGAGTAGAACAGGAACTACCACCCACAGGGCGCTGGACAGCCACCTCATCATATGATATATACATGGTGGACACTCCGAAAGAAAGCGATGGCAATAAGGCAACGGAGGATAATCCCCTCCAGAAGCAATCTAAGCACCTGCATCATCGATGCCACTCTAAGCCCCGCCATAGCAAAAGCAGCGATACCGGCACAAGAGACAATAACGCTGCGGACAGTGCCGAAGACAATCTCCTCCATCCAGGCTTCGAGCGGGAGGATGGGCAAGCTAGCCCTAAGGAACAGGCAACCGATGGAGAATCAGGGGATGACAATTACATGCCTCTCTCCGATGACGAGGTGAGCCTCGGCGTCAAAGAATTTATCGTGCCTGAGGATCCCGTCGAGAAGGAGCGCTTCAAGCGCCGGCTTATAGCCACAACAAAAAGCTTGAAGAAAAAGCAACAGCAGCTTCGAGCTGATCAAGATCTGCTAGCAGATAGATGGACCAAGGTGCTGGCAGCCGAGGAATGTGAACTCGAGCGCCCAGCCAAAAGTTACCCAAAGCGCAGGTTGCTACCCCAACTCGAGGAGGAAGCATTAAAGCCTACACTACCAGCGTATGATGCGGCGGACCGGCCACCTCGTGGCCGAGACAAAGCGGCGTATCAGCCCGAAGTCTAGCACGCACCCTGTCGCCAGTCAAACAAAAACACCAAGGCGCGGGGCAACACGCAAGACCTGCGAGACGTATTGGAAAACAAAGCAGGACATACAAGATCGATCTACGGATCACGGGGGCGCGCCCCAACGAGTGACGATGACCGTCACGCCAGATATACTAAAAGCAAATCCGACCGGGCCGAATATAGCAGACAAGACTCGTATGAACTGCGTCGTGATATAGCCCGGCACAGAGGCGCCTCACACCCCTATGCTTCACTGATGAAGTAATGGATCACGAATTCCCAGAAGGTTTTAAACCCATGAATATTGAACCATATGATGACACAAAAGGCGCGCACGGTATGGATCGAAGATTTCCTCCTCCACATCCACATGGCCCGCGGTGACAATCTACATGCCATTAAGTACCTCCCATTAAAACTCAAAGGACCTGCTCGGCATTGGCTCAATAGCCTGCTGGCAAACTCCATTAGCAGTTGGGTGAACTTGGAAGACACATTCCTTGATAACTTCTAGGGCACTTATGTTCGACCACTGGATACCGATGACTTGAGTCACATAACCCAAAAAGCCAGGGGAATCAGCCAAGAAATTCTAGAATCGGTTCCTAACTAAAACGAACCAAATCGTCGACTGTCCGGATGCCGCGGCCTTAGCAGCATTTAAGCATAACATCCGCGACGAGTGGCTTGCCCGACACCTCGGCCAAAAAAAGCCGAAGTCCATGGCAGCCCTCGCGACACTCATGACCCGCTTTTGTGCGGGCGAGGATAGCTGGCTGGCTCGCAGCAACAACACATCAAGAAACCCTGGCAATTCAGATGCCAAGGATAGCAACGGCAGGCCACGTTGCAACAGACACAAGCGCTGCAACAACGGCGACAATACCGAAGACACGGCAGTTAATGCCGGATTTAGTGGCTCTAAATCCGGTCAGCGGAAAAAGCCGTTGAAAAGAAGCAATCCGGGCCTGTCCAGCTTGGACCGCATACTCGATCATTCGTGTCAAATTCACGGCACCCCCGATAAACCAACCAACCACACCAACAGAGAATGCTGGGTGTTCAAACAGGCCGGCAAGTTAAATGCTGAAAACAAGGAAAAGGGGCTGCATAGCAACGACGAGGAGGAGCCTCGGCCGCCGAACACAGGAGGACAGAAGAAATTTCCTCCCCAAGTGAAAACGGTAAACATGATATACGCAACCCATATTCCCAAGAGGGAACGGAAGCGTGCACTTAGGGACGTCTATGCGATGGAGCCAGTCGCCCCAAAGTTCAACCCATGGTCTTCTTGTCCGACCACCTTCGATCGCAGGGACCACCCCACCAGTATGCGTCATGGCGGTTCTGCTGCATTGGTCCTTGACCACATCATTGACGGATTTCAGCTCACTCGAGTTCTTATGGACGGTGGCAGCAACCTAAACCTGCTCTATCAGGATATAGTGCATAAAATGGGCATAGACCCCTCGAGGATCAAACCCACCAAAACCACCTTTAAAGGTGTCATCCCAGGTGTAGAGGCGTGTTGCACGGGCTCAATCACACTGGAAGTGGTCTTTGGATCACCGGAAAACTTTAGAAGCGAGGAGTTAATCTTCAATATCGTCCCCTTCCGCAGTGGCTATCACGCACTGCTCGGACGAACTGCATTTTCCAGATTCAATGCGGTACCGCATTATGCATACCTCAAGCTCAAAATGCTTGGACGTCGCGGGGTTAAATAGTTAATGGAAACACAGAACGCTCGCTCCGCACGGAGGAGCACACTGCGGCCATCGCAGCAGAAGCACAATGTAGCTTTATGAGGCAAACCGCCAATTCGGTGAAAAAGACCCCGGACAACTTTAAGCGAGTCCGGAGTACCCTGCAAGAGGATCGCTAGGCACGTTTAGAGCTCGCCTTGCAATTCGGCCTCCATCCTAGTCCCAGTCAAGCGGCGAAATTCACGCCGCGCGTAGATAATTACACACTCAAAATACCATGGGCATAGGCGGAGGCACGACCATGTCACGACCCACAATGCGGCTCAACCACGTCAGGACACATACACTTTTAACATTTTCTTCCTTTCTGGCCCCTATTCTCTGAAGGCCCTCTTCGATCGTCCGATTATCGGACCCGTCATGGGAAGAAAACACCAAGGAAGCAAGAAGCTTTGACGTACAAGGGAATCCTCAGGTGGTCTCTGATAACGATCGATATACCTATTTTGCATACCCACACGCAGCTTGACCTTGGATAGGACATGTCAAATAGTCCTATCTTTTACTTATTGCAATACATATATGCATACGCTTTGACGTATCATTTAAATAACAATAGATAGCATCAGCTCATTATTGCATTCCTTTATCTTCTTTTTCCCTGTCTGCTTATTTATGAAAAATTGCACCCATACATCCTGACACGACTAGTGCGCCAGGGCCTTCAGTTTACCCCATAACATGACATGAAAAGTCCGAACACTTTCGATAGTGCGGCACCCCGAATAGCATTATATGCATCAGCTCTGAATCATGTCTTGGGTCAATAGTTGGGTTTGCCAGGCTCCCATGTTTTGGTACCTTACGTTCCGCTATATCGGCTAAGGTAGCACTGGGAGAACTACTGCGATTGTGTCCCGGTTCTTCCGGACGAGCACCTCAGTAGAGAAAGCCGAAAACTGACTATCATGATGCGGCAAGAGCTGGTCGCTGTTCGAGATGTCTCAAATCCTTAAAGATTTTTTCCGCTTCGGATGAGAGTCTCCCTTGTCCGATTTAGGCATACATAGCGCCCAAAGTTCGGCCTTCCGAATACTAGGTGCTTCGCAAAATTTAAAATTGTAGACTTCTATGGATATGTGAGAGTGATAAAGCTTTATAGTCTGATTGCCTGGTTCGTTGTGCTGAACACCTCCTTCGAAGGACCCAAAATTGGGATAAAGAGTGACCAGGTTTATCCCGAACACCTCAGTACTAGTTACATGGGGGAAAAAGCCGACGACTGGCCAACTCTCAAATTTTATAAACGGCAACACAGAAGGTAATATTTTAAATTAACAAGCGCTACATAGCGCACATGAACTTGTTTCACATTACAGGAACACATGAGTACATTCATTCAAATGTTACATCTTTAGCACATTCCTCTGCCACAAGGTGAGCACCCTTCAGGACATTGTCATAATACTTTTCGGGGTGGCGATGCTCCTTGCCCTCCGGTGGCCCCTCCTTCACCAGCTTTTCGTCGTCCATCTTCGCCCAGTGCACTTTCGCCCGAGCAGAAGCCCTGCACGCACCCTCAATGAAGGCGAACCGCTTTATGACTTCAAGCCAGGGGCAGGCATTCACAAGCCACCTTACCAAGCCAAAATAGCTGCCGGGTAGGGGCAGGGAACATCCGGACTATGAGGCCCTTCATGGCCTGTTCGCCGACTTGTGAAGCTCGACCAGTTGCTTCAACTGGTCGCTCAAGGGCATCGGATGTTTGGTACCAGTATACTGAGACCAGAACAACTTCTCCGTCGAGCTCCCTTCCTTGGCCTGGTAGAACTCTACGGCATCCGACACACTACTGGGTAGATCTGTGAACGATCCTGGAGAGCTCCGAATTCGGGTAAGTAAAAGGAAAGTTTCCTTCACATGCTTGCTTTGCATAATGAATGCCTTACCCGCCGCTATCTTCCTGACTACCTCAATTTCCTGGAGGGCCTTTCGAGCTTCGGCCTTGGCATTTTGTGTGTTCTCGAGGGCCTTTGCAATCTCGGACCCTTGCGTCTTAGAGTCACGCTCCAAGGACTCGTACTTCTTGACAAACTCCTGGAGCTCTTGCTGCACCTCACCGACTCGGGCCTCTTGCTTCTCGCGCTCGGCGTGCTCCTTGGCTGCTTTGCCTTCGGCCTCGGACAACGCCTGCTTCAGGGCCGCCACTTCGGTTGTGGCCCCCAACAAAATTCATGCTGATCCTATGATCTGACAGCCAGTTTCCTTTTCTTTCTCAATAAACAGATGAGGTATTACTTACCTTTGTTCTTTCGAGCTGTCTCTTGGTAAGGCGGAGCTCTTCCTCGGACCTCTCAAGGTCCCGCTTCAATGCGGAGACCTCCGCCGTGTGAGCGGCAGCGGCCAGCAGTGCAGCCTGCTTATTCACATAGACATATTTTGATTAGACTCCTATGATTATTATTTGATCCTCTGTTCGGCCTTTCTTACGAACACCAAACAGAGCATCAGGGGCTATTGTCTAGTCTGTAACATTTTCTCATAATTTGATTACTTACCTCAAAGCCTATTAGGAGGCTGGCACAAGCTTTAGTCAGTCCGCTTTTGGCAGACCGAACCTTCTTGACCACCGCACTCATGATAGTTCGGTGCTCTTCGTCAATGGAAGCGCCGCGAAGCGCTTCCAGCAAATTCTCCGATGCCTCTGGATGGACAGAGACCATCGGCACAGACAGCTTGTCCCTCTTAGACTTGCTGCCCTCGGCATTAGAGCCCATGGGAGTCTTGCCCCTCGCGCGCCCAGTGTCCGTAATGTCGCCTTGAGGCGCCTCCGGAACTGTCTCCCCTTGGTTCAGCACCCTCTGAGACAACACCTCGACATCGTCCGTAGAGCGGGGGGAGGAGGCGGTCGGGATTGAATCACTGTTCATCTCCGACGGGCCCAAAGACTCATCCGATGAGGATACGCCGATATGAGCTTTGGATGCTCTGCATGATCATGTTCGGCATGATAAGACACAATAAAATAAAACATACCAAGAACTAATATGGTATCCAGATACTTACGACTTCACCAGAGGCTTATCCCTGGGTAACCACTCCTCGTCGCTAAAAGTGTCCGCCGTGGAGCAGTCCAGAAGAAGAGTGCTTCCCATTTTGGACCCTTCGGCCTCCCCTGACGGGGCAGCCTTCTTTTCTTGTCTCCCCCGGCCAACGGGGGAGAACTTTCCTCTTCCTCCTCCTCGTTTTCGTGGGAGGAGGGTGTCACGGTGTTATTAGACAATGAGTCTGATATGACCTTGCGCCGGAGACCTTTCCTGGTCCCCGCGGCCTTCTTCTTGGCCTTCTTCTCCGGCGCCTCATAGGGCGCCGGAACCAGCATCTCCGTTAGGAGAGCCCGTGCTGGATCCTCGGGCAATGGGACCGGACAATCGATCCGCTCCGCTGTCGCGACCCATTCCTGTTAAATGGCGTGGAGGCTTAGATCCACCACATGATTATACTAGGGAAAGAAACATCTTATGAGATATAAGGAGCTTACCGGATTGGCAGGGCGCTTTGCGCTGAGTCTGCGATCCTCGGTAAGGGGAGGAGGTACCTCAGCGGACTTGAACAACACCCTCCAGATGTCCTGGTGTGTCGTGTCGAAGAGCTCTCGCAATGTCTGGTGCTTAGCCGGGTCGAACTCCCACATATTGAATGCCCGTCTTTGACACGGGAGGATCGGGCGGAAGAGCATGACCTGGACCACGTTGACAAGCTTGATTTTCTTGCTTATCATGTTTTTGACACAGTTCTGGAGTCCGGTCAGCTCCACCGATGAACCCCAGGAGCTGAGCCGCGTGGGGATGCTGGATCGAAATTCGGGGGCCGCCACCCAGTTGGTGTCACGCGACTCGGTGATGTAGAACCACCCTGATTGCCACCCCTTCATGGTCTCCACATAGGAGCCTTTGAGCCAGATGACGTTGGGCATTTTGCACACCATGACGCCTCCGCACTCCGCTTGCTGGCCGACCACCACCTTTGGTTTAACATTGAAGGTCTTCAGCCACAGGCCGAAGTGGGGCTTGATGCGGAGGAAGGCCTCGCACACGACGATAAACGCCGAGATGTTGAGGATGAAATTTGGGGCCAAATCGTGGAAGTCCAGCCCATAATAGAACATGAGCCCGTGAACAAATGGGTGGAGGGGAAATCCTAACCCGCAGACGAAATGGGTAAGGAATACAACCCTTTTGTAGGGTTCGGGGGTAGGGACGATCTTCCCCGCGTCTGGGAGCCGGTGCGCGATATCTGCGGCCAGGTATCCGGCTTCCCAGAGCTTCGTAATGTTCTCCTTCGTAATAGAGGAGACCATTCACTTGCTTCCCTCTCCAGACATGTTTGGAGTGGTTTTGCGGAGGAAATACGAACTTGGACGCTGGAGCTCGAGTGCGCGATAATGGATGGGCAGGGAAGAAGATGGCGTGGGTGAAAAGGAGGAGCCATTGCCCTTTTATAAGTGCGGAAGAAACTATGCGCCTCCCCACCTACCTGGTAAACTCGGTTATTCCCCAAGCGCCGTGATTGATGGCGCGGTTGGGTTACCCACACCTGTATTGATGAGAATCCCGTGATAAGTGGACACGATCTCTGCTTCGACAGGACGTGCCAAGAAAACCGCCTCGTAATATGTGCAGTAGCTGGTTGAGAAAAATGGTTCGAAAATGACCGGGCCATGGAGTGATGTCACGTTATGAAAAGTTGTCAGCAAATCAGATTTGTGGAAATATTATACTCTCTATGGTGGTATGTGGAATTTGTTTTGCAGAGCCGGACACTATCCTTGTCTCTGAAATATTCTATGGAGTATTCAGAGGAAGAACCCGCCTTGCAATGTCGAAGACAATCTGCGCGCCGGACTCATCTTCATTGAAGCCTGGTTCAGGGGCTACTGAGGGACTCCTGGATTAGGGGGTCCTCGGACAGCCGGACTATATCATTCGACCAGACTGTTGGATTATGAAGATACAAGAATGAAGACTTCGTCCTGTGTCCGGGTGGGACTCTCCTTTGCGTGGAAGGCAAGCTTGGCAATTCAGATATGTAGATCTCCTCCCTTGTAACCGACTCTGTGTAACCCTAGCCCCCTCCGGTGTCTATATAAACCGGAGGGTTTAGTCCATAGGACAACAACAATGATAATCATAGGCTAGCTTCTAGGGTTTAGCCTCTACGATCTCGTGGTAGATCAACTCTTCTAATACTCATATCATCAAGATCAATCAAGCAGGACGTAGGGTATTACCTCTATCGAGAGGGCCCGAACCTGGTAAACAGTGTGTCCCCTGCCTCCTGTTACCATCCGCCTTAGACGCACAGTTTGGGACCCCCTACCCGAGATCCGCCGGTTTTGACACCGACACCCGCTGCGGAACGCCTTGCCGACGAGGGTTCGTGATGACGAGTGGTGCCTGCAGTGTCCATCGTGTATGTCAGCTAGCAACTCATTCCCCTGTTCCCTGGAGATGCATCGCAAGGAAACATTATTTGGCCGCTTCCTGTATAGCTCACCGTCCTGGATGCAGTATGCCGTAGCCTGTCGGGCCACGCGCTCCATGTCCTCCTCTTTCTCCGGTAGCGTCCCTTGCATAAGGTATTCCTTGAACTCCTTGGTCCAGCACCCCTCCTGAGGCTCGAGCACCAGGAGTAGGCGCATTTGCTACCTCTTGAGCATGCATTGGTTTTCCCTTGAAGAGGAAAGGGTGATGCAGCAAAGTAGCGTAAGTATTTCCCTCGGGTTTTTAGAACCAAGGTATCAATCCAATAGGAGACTACACGCAAGTCCCTCGTACCTGCACAAACAATCAAGAACCTTCCAACCAAGGCGATAAAGGGTTGTCAATCCCTTCACGGCTACTTGCAAAAGTGAGATCTAATAAAGATAATAAGACAAATATTTTTGGTATTTTTGTTGTATAGATTGAAAAGTAAAGATTGCAAAATAAACGGCAACAGAAATAGCTAATTGTCGGGAGATTAATATGATGGAGAATAGACCCGGGGGCCATAGGTTTCACTAGTGGCTTCTCACGAAATAGCATATTCTACGATGGGTGAACAAATTAATGTCGGGCAATTGATAGAAAAGCGCATAGTTATGAGAATATCTAGGCAAGATCATGTATATAGGCATCACGTCCATGACAAGTAGACCGAAACGATTTTGCATCTACTATTATTACTCCACACATCGACCGCTATCCAGCATGCATCTAGAGTATTAAGTTCATAAGAACAGAGTAACACATTAGGCAAGATGACATGATGTAGAGGGATAAACTCAAGCAATATGGTATAAAGCCCATCTTTTTATCCTCGATGGCAACAATACAATACGTGTCGGTTCCCTTTCTGTCACTGGGATCGAGCACCGCAAGATTGAACCCAAAGCTAATCACTTCTCCCATTGCAAGAAAGATCAATCTAGTAGGCCAAACCAAACTGATAATTCAAAGAGACTTGCACAGATATCAAATCATGCATATGAGAATTCAGAGAAGAATCAAATATTGTTCATAGATAAACTTGATCATAAACCCACAATTCATCAGATTTCGACAAACACACCGCAAAAAGAATTACATTGAATAGATCTCCAAGAGAATTGAGGAGAACTTTGTATTGAGATCCAAAGAGAGAGAAGAAGCAATCTAGCTAATACGTCTCCGTCATATCTATAAATTTTGATTGTTCAATGCCAATATTATACAACTTTCATATACTTTTGGCAACTTTTTATACTATTTTCGGGACTAACATATTGATCCAGTGCCCAGTGCTAGTTCCTGTTTGTTGCATGTTTTTTGTTTTGCAGAAAATCTGTATCAAACAGATTCCAAACAGGATAAAAACTGACGGAGATTTTTTGGAATATATGTGATTTTTGGGAAGAAGAATCAAAGCGAGACGATGCCCGAGGGCGCCACGAGGCAGGGGGCGCGTCCCAGGGGGTCAGGCGCGCCCTGGGCCCTCGTGGGCACCCCGTGAGGCAGTTGGTGCCCTTCTTTCGCCGCAATAAAGCCAATATCCGGATAAAAATCGTGGCCAAAATTCAGCCCAATTGGAGTTACGGATCTCCAGGAATTTAAGAAATGGTGAAAGGGCGGAATTTGGAACGCAGAAATAGAGAGACAAAGAGACAGATCCAATCTCGGAGGGGCTCTCGCCCCTCCGCCGCCATGGAGGCCATTGACCAGAGGACAAACCCTTCTCCCATCTAGGGGGGAGGTCAAGGAATAAGAAGAAGGGGGGCTCTCTCCTCCTCTCTCCAGGTGGCGCCAGAACGCCGTCGGGACCATCATCATCACCGAAATCTACACCAACAACTTCACCACCATCATCACGAACTCTTCCCCCCTCTATGCACTGGTGTAACCCCTCTTTTACCCTCTGTAATCCCTACTTAAACATGGTGCTCAATGCTATATATTATTTCCCAATGTTGTATGGTTATCCTATGATGTTTGAGTAGATCCGTTTTTTCCTATGGGTTAATTGATGACCATGATTAGTTTGAGTTGCATGTTTTATTATTGGTGCTATCCTATGGTGCTCTCCGTTTCGCGCAAGTGTGAGGGGTCCCCTCTATAGGGTTTGTAATATGTTCGTGATTTGCTTATGGTGGGTGGCGTGAGTGATAGAAACACAGACCCGAGTACGTAGGTTGTTTGCGTATGGGAATAAAGAGGACTTGATGCCTTATAATGCTATGGTTGGGTTTTACCTTAATGGTCTTTAGTAGTTGCGGATGCTTGCTAGAGTTCCAATCATAAGTGCATATAATCCAATACGAGGAAGTATGTTAGCTTATGCCTCTCCCTCAAATAAGATTGCAATAATGATTACGGGTCTAGTTATCGATTGCCAAGGGACAAATAACTTTCTTGTGTGACAACAAGCTCTCTACTAAAACTAACTTAGTTGTGTCTTTATCTAAACAGCCCCTAGCTTTTATTACATGCTCTTTATTATCTTGCAAACCTATCCTATCACACCTACAAAGTACTTCTTGTTTCATACTTGGTCTAGGTAAAGCGAACATAGAGTTGTATCGGTGGTCGATAGAACTTGAGGGAATATTTGTTCTACCTTTAGCTCCATGTTGGGTTCAACACTCTTACTTATCGAACGAGTCTACAATTTATCCTCTATACTTGTGGGTTATCAAGACCTTTTTCTGGCGCCGTTGCCGGGGAGTTATAGCATGGGGTGAATATTCTCATGTGTGCTTGTTTGCTTTGTCACTAAGTAGTTTTTATTTTGTGCTCTTGTTTTCTATCTTTAGCTATGGGTACGAAACGCAAGATACCAAAAAAATAGTCGTACCTACTGAACCAATGGTTGAAGAACCACTCAAAATATATCACACTCCTGAAGCTTTTTACTTAGATCATCTTTGATCCCTATGTGCTCGTGCTGAAACCCCAACTAGCTTAGTTGAGGGCAAATCTTTAGATGAGCATGCTTGTTATGTGCGATATCGCTTATCTCAAAAAGGGAACTTTTACTGGATCAAATTCATTGTTTGCAATGCTATGCTTGGAATTTATGTGAAATATATGATTTTACTTGTTGTTCTGAAGACCACAAAAACACCTTCCCTACCAATGTGAGTTTAGTGATAATGGAACCGTATCTTCGTATGCTAAGGGTGTTTATAATTACTATGATGTTCAACAAATTGATGAATTTGTTGCTTTTAAGGGTGCTTATGAAATTGCTTCAGTGATTGGAAAGTATGATGCTACTCTTTACAAATCTGAAAATTTTGCCATACTTAAATATTGTTATGATAATTATGCTTCTAATGCCTATGTTAAACCATATATTGAGGACTCCTCCGCTGTCCAAGAAGAGACTCATATTTTGCAGGAGTCTATGGAAGAAGGAATTGATGAAATTGTGGGCTCATTGGATGAAAAAGATGACGAGGAGAGTGAAGAACAAAAGGAGGAAGAGCGGATCAGCTACCCGTGCTCACCTTCTAATGAGAGTAACTCTTCAACTCATACATTGTTTAATTTCCCTTCGTGCTTACCGAAGGATGATTGTTATGATCCCGTTGATTCTTTTGAAATATCCCTTTTTGATGATGCTTTCTTTGCTTGTAACCAAGATGCCAATATGAATTATGCTTATGGAGATGAACTTGCTATAGTTCCTTATGTTCAACATGAAATTGTTGCTATTTGCACCCATGCATGATAGTCCTATTATCTATTTGAAT
The DNA here is from genome assembly GCF_002162155.2 of Triticum dicoccoides. Lineage (NCBI taxonomy): Eukaryota > Viridiplantae > Streptophyta > Magnoliopsida > Poales > Poaceae > Triticum > Triticum dicoccoides. Next base: position 353,393,683 of record NC_041384.1, on the reverse strand, counting down.
TCTCCCGACTACACTATATCAGAGAAGTTTGCCCTTATTAAGGATTATATTGATGGGTTGCGTTTCACTACTACACATGATGATTTTGATAGATATAATATGCATGTGCTTGCTGCTCCTACTTGCAATTATTATGAGAGAGCAACTACATCTCCGCCTCTTCATGTTTCCAATATGATAAAATTGCAAGAAATTGTTTATACTATGCATTGGCCTTTACTATGTGTGCATGAATTGTTCTTTTATAACATGCCGATGCATAGGAAGAGAGTTAGACTTCGTCATTACATGATATATGTTGCTTTGTGCTCACCACTAAATCACAAATCTTGTTAAGTAAATTTGGCTTTGATATACCTTAGGATCCGGGTGGATTCATTACTTGAACACCTTATGCCTAGCTTAATGGCTTTAAAGAAAGTACTACCAGGGAGAAAACCCGGATATTTTAGAGAGTCGTTTATTTCTGTTGAGTTCTTTTATATAGTTTAAAAAAAAGAGCGCAACCCAAAACTTTTCGAAAAGGAAAGTGAAAGTGAGAGAGACAAGCATTGTTGAAGTGGGGGAGCTCCTTGAACTTTGTTCATGCTCAGGGAAACTTTGTGAATCCTGATTATAGAAACTTTTCAACAAAAATCATTATCCCCTTGTACAATTCCATTGTATTATAAAAATAATGTGCCATGATTTGCCTTTAGGATGTTTACATTGCTTCTTGGTTAGTGCGATGCAGAACAGAAACTTTGGCTGTAGTGCGTGATTTTACATTTTTACTGGAACATTAAATGGTTCTGAAACTTTTTGCAATGTCTTTCTATACAAATTGTTTATTTTTCCTAATTTTTCAGAATTTTTGAAGTACCAAAAGTATGGTGAATGTTCAGATTACTACAGACTGTCCTGTTTAAGACAAATTCTGTTTTTTGATGCATAGTTTGCTTGTTTTGATGAAACTATCAATTTCTATCAGTGGATTAAGCCATGGAAAAGTTATATTATAGTAGCTGCAATACAAAAACAAAATATGAATTGTTTTGGAACAATACTTAGAGTAGTGATTTGCTTTACTGTACTAACGGATCTTACCAAACTTTTTGTTAAGTTTTCTGTGATTGAAGTTTTCAAGTTTTGGGAGAGATCACGATGGATGAAGGAATAAGGAGTGGAAAAAGCCTAAGCTTGGGGATGCCCGAGGCACCCCAAGGAAATATTCAAGGACTCCCAAGCAACCAATCTTGGGGATGCCCCGGAAGGCATCCCCTCTTTCTTCTAACGATCATCGGTAATTTCACTTGGAGCTATATTTTTATTCGTCACATGATATGCGTAAATCTTGGAGTGTCTTTTGCATTTAGTTTTCACTTTTATTTTATGCAGCATGCTGGTATGAGATAGTCCTTGGTTGATTTAAATAATGCTCATTGCACTTCACTTATATTTTTTGAGTATGGCTTTATAGAATGCTTCATGTGCTTCACTTATATCATTTGATGTTTGGATTGCCTGTTTCCCTACACATAGAAAACCGCCATTTGTAGAATGCTCTTTTGCTTCACTTATATTTGTTAGAGCATGGTCATATGTTTTGTATAAAGAATTAAACTCTCTTGCTTCACTTATATCTATTTAGAGAGATGACAGGAATTGGTCATTCACATCGTTAGTCAGAAAATCCTACATAAAACTTGTAGATCACTGAATATGATATGTTTGATTCCTTGCAATAGTTTTGTGATATAAAGATGGTGATATTAGAGTCATGATAGTGGGTAGTTGTGGATTGTACAAATACTTGTGTTGAAGTTTGTGATTCCCGTAGCATGCACGTATGGTGAACCGTTATGTGATGAAGTCGGGGCATGATTTATTTATTGATTGTCTTCCTTATGAGTAGCGGTCGGGGACGAGCGATGGTCTTTTCCTACCAATGTATCCCCATAGGAGCATGCGCATAGTACTTTGTTTCGATGACTAATAGATTTTGCCATAAGTATGTGAGTTCTTTATGACTAATGTTGAGTCCATGGATTATACGCACTCTCACCCTTCCATCATTGCTAGCCTCTTTGGTACCGTGCATTGCCCTTTCTCACCTCGAGAGTTGGTGCAAACTTCGCCGGTGCATCCAAACCCTGCGATATGATACGCTCTATCACACATAAGCCTCCTTATATCTTCCTCAAAACAGCCACCATACCTACCTATCATGGCATTTCCATAGCCATTCCGAGATATATTGCCATGCAACATCCATCATCTTCATATACATGACTTGAGCATTTATTTTGATATTGCTTTGCATGATCGTAAGAGAGCTAGCATGATGTTTTCATGGCTTGTCCATTTTTTGATGTCATTGCTACGCTAGATCATTGCACATCCCGGTACACCGCCGGAGGCATTCATATAGAGTCATATCTTTGTTCTAGTATCGATTTGCAATATTGAGTTGTAAGTAAATAAAAGTGTGATGATCATCATTACTAGAACATTGACCCATGTGAGGTTATCA
>NC_041384.1:353349240-353390982 GCF_002162155.2 Triticum dicoccoides | reverse complement strand
TGGCCAAAGAATCCTAAAAATGAAAAAATGAAAAAAGAGAAAAAAATGAGAGAAAAGAGAGAAGGGACAATGTTACTATCATTTTACCACACTTGTGCTTCAGAGTAGCACCATGTTCTTCATATAGACAGTCTCTTGAGTTGTCACTTTCATATACTAGTGGGAATTTTTATTATAGGACTTGGCTTGTATATTCCAACGATGGGCTTCCTCAAATGCCCTAGGTCTTCATGAGCAAGCAAGTTGGATGCGCACCCACTTAGTTTCAGTTTGAGCTTTCATACACTTATAGCTCTAGTGCATCCGTTGCATGGCAATCTCTACTCCTCGCATTGACATCAATTGATGGGCATCTCCATAGCCCGTTGATTAGCCACGTTAATGTGAGACTTTCTCCTTTTTGTCTTCTCCGCACAACCTCCACCATCATATTCTATTCCACCTATAGTGCTATATCCATGGTTCACGCTCATGTATTGCGTGAAAGTTGAAAAGGTTTGAGAACATCAAAAGTATGAAACAATTGCCAGACCATATGATTTTGTAGGGATAACTTTCTTTGGCCATGTTATTTTGAAAAGACATGATTGCTTTATTAGTGTGCTTGAAGTATTATTGTCTTAATGTCAAATGATAGACTATTGCTTTGAATCACTCGTGTCTTAATATTCATGCCATGATTATATTACATGATCAAGATTATGCTAGGTAGCATTCCACATCAAAAATTATCTTTTTTATCATTTACCTACTCGAGGACGAGTAGGAATTAAGCTTGGGGATGCTGATGCGTCTCCATCGTATCTATAATTTTTTATTGTTCCATGCCAATAGTATACAACTTTCATATACTTTTGGCAACATTTTATACTATTTTTAGGACTAAAATATTGATCCAGTGCCCAGTGCCAGTTCCTGTTTGTTGCATGTTTTTTGTTTCACAGAAAATCCATATCAAACGGAGTCCAAACGGGATAAAAACTGACGGAGATTTTTTGGAATATATGTGACTTTTTGGAAGAAGAATCAACGCGAGACGATGCCCGAGGGGGGCACGAGGCAGGGGGCGCGCCCCAGGGGGTCAGGCGCGCCTTAGGCCCTCGTGGCCACTTCGTAAGGCGGTTGGTGCCCTTCTTTCGCCGCAAGAAAGCCAATACCCAGATAAAAATCGTGTCCAAATTCATCCCTATCGGAGTTATGGATCTCTGGGAATTTAAGGAATGGTGAAAGGGCAGAATCTGGAATGAAATAGAGAGAGATAGAGAGACATATCCAATCTCGGAGGGGTTCTTGCCCCTCTGCCGCCATGGAGGCCATGGACCATAGGGGAAACCCTTCTCCCATCTAGGGGGAAGGTCAAGGAAGAAGAAGAAGAAGGGGGATCTCTTCTCCTCTCTCCCGGTGGCGCCGGAACACTGCCGGCGCCATCATCATCACCGCAATCTACACCAACAAATTCACTGCCATCATCACCAACTCTTCCCCCCTCTATGCAGTGGTGTAACCCCTCTTTTACCCGCTTTAATCTCTACTTAAACATGGTGCTCAATGCGATATATTATTTCCCAATGATGTATGGCTGTCCTATGATGTTTGAGTAGATCCGTTTTGTCCTATGGGTTAATTGATGATCGTGATTGGTTTGAGTTGCACATTTTATTAATGGTGCTATCCTATGGTTCTCTCCGTGTCGCGCAAGCGTGAGGGATCCCCGCTGTAGTGTTTGTAATATGTTCATGATTTTCTTATTGTGGGTGGCATGAGTGATAGAAACACAGACCCAAGTAAGTAGGTTATTTGCGTATGGGAATAAAGAGGAACTTGATGCCTTATAATGTTATGGTTGGGTTTTACCTTAATGATCTTCAGTAGTTGCGGATGCTTGCTAGAGTTCCAATCATAAGTGCATATGATCCAAGAAGATAAAGTATGTTAGCTTATGCCTCTCCCTCAAATAAGATCGCAATAATGATTACCAGTCTAGTTATCGATTGCCTAGGGACAAATAACTTTCTTGTGTGACAACAAGCTCTCTACTAAAACTAACTTAGTTGTGTCTCTATCTAAACAGCCCCTAGCTTTTATTACATGATCTTTATTATCTTGCAAACCTATCCTATCATACCTACAAAGTACTTCTAGTTTCATACTTGTGCTAGGTGAAGCGAACGTTAAGCGTGCGTAGAGTTGTATCGGTGGTCGATAGAACTTGAGGGAATATTTGTTGTACCTTTAGCTCCTCGTTGGGTTCAACACTCTTACTTATAGGAAGAGGCTACAATTGATCCTCTATACTTGTGGGTTATCACTAGCTAATAACTATGGACCCGAAGGTCTATGGTAAACTACTCACACATCACCGGAGAGGCTATGGTGTTGATGTAGAAGCCCTCCGTGATAGATTCCCCCTCCAGCAGAGCGCCGGAAAAGGCCCCAAGATGGGATCTCACGGGTATAGAAGGTTGCCATGGTGGAATTACGGTTTCATGGTGCTCCTCGAATGTTTTAGGGTATAAGAGTATATATAGGGGGAAGAAGTAGGTCGGTGGAGCTGCGAGGGGCCCACGAGGGTGGGGGGCGCGCCTACCCCCTTGGGGCATGCCCTCCTGCCTCGTAGCCTCCTCGCTTCTTTCTTGATGTCCACTCCAAGACTCCTGGATCACATTTGTTCCAAAAAAGATCCTCGCGAAGGTTTCATTCCGTTTGGATTCCCTTTGATATTCCTTTTCTGTGAAACACTGAAATAGGCCAAAAAAACAGCAATTTGCAATGGGCCTTCGGTTAATAGGTTAGTCCCAAAAATAATATAAAAGTGCATAATAAAGCCCATTAAACATCCAAAATAGATAATATAATAGCATGGAACAATCAAAAATTATAGATACATTGGGGACGTATCAAGCATCCCCAAGCTTAATTCCTGCTCGTCCTCGAGTAGGTAAATGATAGAAACGACATTTTTGATGTGGAATGCTACCTAACATAATTTTCAAAGTAATTCTCTTTATTGTGGCATGAATGTTCAGATCTGAAAGATTCAAGATAAAAGTTTAATATTGACATAAAAATAATAATAAAAGTTTAATATTGACATAAAAATAATAATACTTCAAGCATACTAACTAAGCAATTATGTCTTCTCAAAATAACATGGCCGAAGAAAGCTTATCCCTACAAAATCATATAGTTTGGCTATGCTTCATTTTTTTCACACAAAAATGCTCTCATCATGCACAACCCCGATGACAAGCGAAGCAATTGTTTCATACTTTAGTAATCTCAAACTTTTTTCAACTTCCACGCAATACATGAGCGTGAGCCATGGACATAGCACTACGGGTGGAATAGAATATAATGATGGGGGTTGTGTGGAGAAGACAAAACAGGAGAAAGTCTCACATTGACGCGGCTAATCAATGGGCTAGGGAGATGCCCATCAATTGATGTCAATGCAAGGAGTAGGGATTGCCATGCAATGGATGCACTAGAGCTATAAATGTATGAAAGCTCAACAAAAGAAACTAAGTGGGTGTGCATCCAACTTGCTTGCTCACGAAGACCTAGGGCATTTGAGGAAGCCCATTGTTGGAATATACAAGCCAAGTTCTATAATGAAAAATTCCCACTAGTATATGAAAGTGACAAAGTAAGAGACTCTCTATCATAAAGATCATGGTGCTACTTGGACGCACAAGTGTGGAAAAAATGATAGTAGCATTGTCCCTTATATTTATTTTCTATTTTTTTATTTTCTATTTTTTGGGGACAATGCTCTATTAATGATGATCATCACACTTCTATTTTTTTACAACTCAATGATCACAACTCAATACTAGAACAAAATATGACACTATGTGAGTGCTTCCGGTGGTGTACCGGGATGGCAATGAATCAAGAGTGACATGTAGAATAAATTATGCATGGTGGCTTTGCCACAAATATGATGTCAACTACATGATCGTGTAAGGCAATATGACAATGATGAAGCGTGTCATAATAAATGAAACGGTGGAAAGTTGCATGGCAATATATCTCAGAATGGCTATGGAAATGCCATAATAGGTAGGTATGGTGGCTGTTTTGAGGAAGATATAAGGAGGTTTATGTGTGATAGAGCATATCATATCACGGGGGTTGGATGCACCGGCGAAGTTTGCACCAACTCTCAAGGTGAGAAAGAGCAATGCACGGTACCGAAGAGGCTAGCAATGATGGAAAGCTGAGAGTGTGTATAATCCATGGACTCAACATTAGTCATAAAGAACTCACATACTTATTCCAAAAATCAACAAGTCATCAAAAACCAAGCATTACGCGCATGCTCCCAGGGGGATAGATTGGTACGAAAGGACCATCGCTCATCCCCGACCGCCACTCATAAGGATGACAATCAAAGAACACCTCATGTTTCAAATTTGTCATGCAATGGTCACCATACGTGCATGCTTGGGGACTTGCAAACTTCAACACAAGTATTTCTCAAATTCACAACTACTCAACTAGCATGACTCTAATATTACCATCTTCAAATCTCAAAACAACCATCAAGTATCAAACTTCTTGTAGTATTCAATGCACTTTTTATGAAAGTTTTTATTATACCCATCTTGGATGCCTATCATATTAGGACTAATTTTATAGCCAAAAAAATTACCATGCTGCTCTAAAAGACTCTCAAAATAATATAAGTGAAGCATGAGAGATCAATTATTTCTATAAAATAAAACCACCACCGTGCTCTATAAATATATAAGTGAAGCACTAGAACAAAATTATCTAGCTCAAATGATATAAGTGAAGCACATATAGAATACATTCCGATTTATGTGTGTCTCTCCAAAAGGTGTGTACAGCAAGGATGATTGTGGTAAACTAATAAGAAAAGACTCAAATCATACAAGACACTCCAAGCAAAACACATATCATGTGGTGAATAAAAATATAGCCTCAAGTAAAGTTACCGATGGACGAAGACGAAAGAGGGGATGCCTTCCGGGGCATCCCCAAGATTAGGCTTTTGGTTGTACTTGAATTTTACCTTGGGGTGCCATAGGAATCCCCAAGATTAGGCTTTTGCCACTCCTTTTTCCAAAATCCATCAAATCTTTACCCAAAACTTGAAAACTTCACAACACAAAACTCAACAGAAAATCTCATGAGCTCCGTTAGTATAAGAAAACAAACCACCACTTTAATGTACTGTAATGAACTCATTCTTTATTTATATTGGTGTTAAACCTACTGTATTCCAACTTCTCTATGGTTCATACCCCCCGATACTAGCCATAGATTCATCAAAATAAGCAAACAACACACGAAAAACAGAATCTGTCAAAAAACAGTGTGTAGTAATCTGTAGGTTCCGAGTACTTCTGTAACTCCAAAAATCCAACCAAATTAGTGCCACCTAAATAATTTGATATTGATCTACCACTACTAGGGAAAACCTTATACACAGAAGTTTATCGGTAGCGCGGTTTAAAAATGGGCGCTACTACTAATTAGTAGTAGCGAGGGGTATAAAAACCGCGCTACTACTAAGTTGATAGTAGTAGCGAGGGGTATAAACCCGCGCTGCTACTAAATGGTCTCCAACAATGCCCCCGGGATAGGCCATAGTAGTAGCGAGGGGTATAAAACGGGCGCTACTACTAAGTAAGTAGTAGTAGCGCAGGTAAGACCCACGCTACTACGAAGCCTGTCCACCCCGGCCCGATCCACACTCCCACCCCACCAACGGTCCCACACCACCCACCCCCGTCTGTCTCAAAAAAAAATCACGCAGCCCGATCTAGATCCCCAACCTCCTCTCCTCTTCCAACCCACTCGCCGCCGGCCTCCCTTCCACCACCTCTCCTCCGTCCATTCGCCCACATGCCCCCCGCCGCGTGCGCCACGCTGGCGGCTGTGTGCCCCGCCCCGTCCCTCCCCCGCACTCCCTCGGCCTGCCCCCCGCGCCGATCCGCCGGAATCTGCAGCAAAGGCGGAGCCTTTCCAGCTTTCCGAGGAGTTACGGGCCGTCCTCGATGAGGGCGGGGACGGCCCCCCTAGCGCGCCCAGCGGCGGCGACGCCGCCCGCCCCAAGACAAAGGGGAAGGACGGCGGGGGAGTGGCGCCCGCGGGGACGACTTTGAGCAATCCAAGCTGAGGGCCGGCCTCAACTCTGCCATCATCACTGAGAAGCCCAACATCAAGTGGAACAACGTCGCCGGGCTCGAGAGCGCCAAGCAGGCACTGTAGGAGGCCGTCATGTGGCCCGTCAAGTTCCTCCAGTTCTTCACAGGTGAGCTTATGCAAGGGAATCCAGTAATTCTACCTATTTTTTCATAGCCAAGGATGATGCGATTGTAGTTGTTGCAGCTAGATCGTATAGATAAGCCCTATGCATCTTGATCTCGATTGAATCTGATTGGATGAGCATGAATTATTCCGTTCTCGAGTCCAGGTAGAAATATGCCACACAAGCTGGCTTTTGTCTGCAGAATAAGCACAATTTTGAGCCGCCATAAGTGCGTCTACTAGATCGATTTGTATTGAACAAACTTAGTTGGTTTAGCACAGGAATATCTAGCGAATTATGTTCAGGAACCTTGTTGACTTCTCAATCCTGGCAAAGAAACTTGCTAAGCTAAACTTATAATTACCTCGCCCTTGTACGATATAATAGTATTGAGTAGAGCCATATGCATCTTGATCTAGATTGAATTTGATTGGGTGAGCATGAATATTTGCTTCTGGAGTGCAGGTCTAAAGTATGCTACACATGCTATTTTTTCTGCAGATAAGCATGATTTTGAGCCACCAAAGTGCATCCATCGATTTGTGTTGAACCAACTTAGTGCATGTCTGGCCAATTATATTCTGCAACTTCTCTGACCCATCAATCCTCGCAAAAGAACCTTGCTAAACTTATAATTACCTCTCTTGTACCAGATAACAGTATAGAGTAGAGCTAATTGTGGTGGTAGTGTGAATTAAAAGACGACTACTTAACCAAGTGGAATAAAAAATTCCATTTTAACCATAAAGCCATAGAAACATTGGTGTCTTACTACAACTAGGTGGTTAAAACTAAAAAATGCATCAGATTGTAGATAGATCAATATCTGAACTACTTGGTATGGGTATCTATTGTTTATATGAAGAGCTAGCTTCATTTCTGAACTGTTTGTTTTCCTTGCGCATTCGGCAACCTAAGTTTATGTGTTTTGATTGAAAATCAGGACATTTTCCAACTACTATCACAATTGGTATCTATTCTAGGGTTTGTGTCCTTAACTACTCAACTACACCTTGTGTGCTTTTCTTTAGTTTCTCCTGATGTGCAACTAATGAAGTATCTTATACTGGATAGTGCTTTTCTTTAGTTTCTCCTGATTATGTGGTTGCATGATTTGCTTGATTCTATGTTTCTTTTGAGCTTTATGTTTTTCTATGCACTTGTCAAATCTATATGCGTTCTTATATAACTATTCTCTGCACTTTTCACTACTAGGAAATAGCTTATAGCTTCAATTGTGCATTACGGCTTAAATAAGAATCTCTGGAAAAAAATGTTGCACATTGGCATCTACATGTACCGCATTGTTTTTTCGTGCCATTCTTCTAAAGAATCTGAAGTTTCTGAACCTTTGTCTGTAATGCTGCAGGGTTCTGGTAGCGACAATGACGGTCGTCGAGAGGTTCGTGGACTGGACGGTGTCATTGTCGGATTTCGGGTTCCGGCAGACCCTTGAGGTTCAAACACTAGGGTGCGTGCGGAGATTTCACCTCCTACCTACCTGCACCCCTCCGCCATGCTAGGATCTAAAACTAAGGAAAGTACAACACAAGAGACATAGGGTTTATACTGGTTCGGGCCACCGTTGTGGTGTAATACCCTACTCCAATGTGTGGTGTGGTGGATTGCCTCTTGGACTGATGATGATGAACAATACAAGGAAGAACAGCCTCGCGAGGGTCTGTTCTTGGCTGGGGCGATGAACTGCTCAGTGGAGTTCAGTCACCCTTCTCTGTCTCTCTCTCTCTCTCTGCTTCCTCCAACCGACCGAACCCCCTTGCTATGTGGGTGGCTGGTCCTATTTATAGAGGCCCTGGTCCTCTTCCCAAATATCGAGCGGGAAGGGAGCCAACAATGGTGGGCTAATTTGAAGGGGGACAGCAAGTATCAGCTATCCTGACAAAAGTGGTCTTCGTCTGCGCAAAGCTCTGGTGATCACGCCGTCTTGGGCTCCACGGTGACCTCTGTCTCGTAGTCCTCCTGGTCTTGGTCTCGTTGCACCGAAATGGCAACCTTTGCCTGATGCCTCGGTACCCCGCGGCTGCGCTTGCCCCCTTTGCACCAAAGAGGAAAGGAGGACGCTGCGCGGGCTGGCACCCGCCTGGCACCCTGAGTCGTCATGGCTTGCGTCACGGGCACCTCGCGAGGTACCCCGCCTTGATCTCTCCGCCTCCTCGTGAGCTAGCCTGACGATGTCGTGCCTGAGGAAGCTCTGCGTCATCCGCCCCGCGAGGCTTGGCCCCTCGCGAGGGTCTTGGGTTTGTGTTGGTGAACATGGGCCGTGCTGCCCCCCCTTTGAGCCACGCCGCAGGCCGCAGGCAGGCAAGTCTGGGGACCCCCGTTCCCAGAACGCTGATAGTAGCCCCCGGGCCCAAGGCGCGCCCGGACTTGGCCGTGCAGGGAGGCGCAAGGGCAAGAGCAAAGCACCGCGGGCCCTAACAGCCTGCGGCCTTGGGCGCCGCGTGGTGGTTGAGTGGACGTGGGCGCCTTAGCAACCGCGCGAGTTGATAAAGGAGTGGCATCCGCCTAGGCCCTGCTTCTTGCTTTCCTAGTTGCTACTCAGATCCCCTTTCTTGTGCCTCTCCTTCCTTCCTCCGAAATTTCCAGATCTGCTCTGACCGTGTGACCTAGGGAGCCATGGCGCCTCGTCAGCCCCCGGCCGCAGCTTGGTACTCGTCTGCCCTGGACTCGCCGAACGTGTCAGAGGCGAGCCTTGCCCGGCTGCGCCGGATGGCGACGGCGTGGGGCATCGACGGGGCGAAGGTGTTCAAGGCCGGCTCCGCCACCCCTGAGGGTCAAAGGAGCACCTTCTATCCGCTCTTCGTAAGTGCCATTGTTGCTGGCCAGGTGCCTCCCTTCTCCGAGTTCTTCTTCTCTGTCCTCTGCCATTACAAGCTACAGGCTCTGCATCTCCATCCCAACTCCGTCCTTCTCCTGGCCATCTTTGCTTATTATTGCGAGGCTCATGTTGGGGTGCAGCCCTCAGTGGCCTTACTGAGCCACTACTTCTACCTCCGGACCTCTCGTGGGACTGCTTCCACGTGCGCGAGCTTCGTCGCGTACGGCGGCGCCATTGCCATCTCGAACTCTGGGAAGAGGATTGAGGGCTTCAGGAGCAAGTGGATCTTGGTGGATGCTGGGTGCATCCACCCTCGGCTGATCCTGCCCACGGAGTAGCCCACGAGCTCCAGCAACTGGGGTCAAGCGGAGCTTGCGGATCCCCGTGCGAAGATGGTGTTGGAGAAGATGGACGCGGATCTGAGGCCGACCGACATGGCGGCGGCGAAGCTGACCGGCGCATTGCTGCTGAGGGAGTTCCTGGAGCACCGGCTGGCTCCGCTTCGGCAGTACTCACTTCCAATGTGGAGGCCCCATCCGAGCCCCGCGGCCTTGGCCGACGGAGACCTGGCGGCGGTTCTCCAGTCTCTGATCGGGGGCAACGTGGCGAGGCTGGAGGGCGCTCCTACGCCCTTGTTCCTCCGCAACGACTGGGAGTGGTTGGTGAAGTCCATGCCCGTCTTCAACGGGGAAGGGCCTGTGCCCGTGGAAACTCCCGAGGAACCAGTGGACGTGCCCTCCGGTGACTCCAGCGAAGAGGAGGAAGGAGGGGAGCAGGGAAAAGGGCCTGACTCCGAGGCGACTGACGGAGAGTCGAGGGCTCCCCTCCCCCGGTGCAGGTCCTGCGTTCTCCGCCTCTCTCCGAGCGATGACAATGGGGATGACGACGAAGATGACGATGAGGACACCGACGAGCAGGACGGCGGGAGCTTGCCCCCGATCCCGAAGAAGGACAGGACCGGGTTGATCTCCCGCGGGTCTCCCCCGGCCCCGGGGCGAACCGCAGACGCACCTTCCACCTCCAAGCTTCCCGAGGTTGACCCTTCCAGCCGGCTTTCAGGCTTCAAATTTGGCCGGAGGCCGCTTGAGCTCACTGGCGGCGACCCGTAAGCATTCGATTCTTGTCTTTATCTCTTGCTCTGCTTCTGAGCTTTGACGTCCGCATTCTTTTGGATAGGCTGGCGCCCGCAGCAAAGAAGCCGAAGGGGGATCCCGAGGTTCCATCTGTGGCGGCGCTTTTGCCCGTGAAGGAGGGTGACTGCGACGCACAGGCTTCTCCTGCCCAGTCGTCCTCGCGAGGCCTGGCTGAGCCGGCTAGGGCGAGCTCAGCCCCCATGGCCCAAGTGGCTCCCGAGGTGCTCTTGCCTGCCGCCGCCACTATAGCTGTCGGGGTGCGGCAGACTATGCCTCAGGATGCCGCGGCTATGCTGCCGCCTTCTCCTCCTACTCCACCGGCCGCTGTCTCTCCGACTCCTTCTGCCGTTCTGGATCGTGCTGTTGCTGAGCTGGACCAACTGCGTCAGGATCTTCTTGGTGCCGACGCCCGCTTGGTGGCCGGGCGCTTGGAGCTGGCTTCAGGATGGGTTCGCTCCGACGCCTCGATTCGGGCGGCGCTGGTCCAGGCCTCGACGGCATGAGACGAGGAGAAGTAGGCTGTCCTGGAGGCGAAGGCTGCTCGTGATGCAGCCCTGGGGAAGGTGGTCGACATCCGTGGTCGCTGCAAGGCGCTGGAGGACGAGCTGCAAGGCCTGCGGGATCAGCTCGCGAAAGAGGTCCGCCTTCTCCAAGAGCAGGAAGAAGGCGTGAAGGCTCGTGAGGCGGCCGTTGAGGGCCAGGAGGCCAAGCTTAGGAAGCGGCGCGACTGCCTAGGCGCGCTAGAGCAGGAGTTGGGGGCGAGGAAGGCCAAGCTGGACGACGAGGCCCTGGTTCTTGTCGAGGACCGCGTGGCCTTCACGGAGATGGAGGCGAGGGCTCGCTCCTCACTGAGGATGCTTTACGACAGCGGCCTAGAGAGCCCACTGGCTGGCCCCGAGGACGGCCCCGCCAAGCTGCTTCCCTTCCTAGTTCACGCTCTTGAAGATGTCGCCCTTGGCCTTGGCCCCACGGCCGAGGCCGAGGCGCGTGTCCTATCTTCTACAGCACTGACGTAGGTCCTCACCCACATCTACCTTCGCGATCCCGGTGTCGACCTCGACGGCCTGCTGGAGCCAGTGAGTGGTGAGCGTGCCGCTGCCACTGCCGAGGCCGTGAATGGTCGCGCGGAGGCTCTGCTGGGGAAGTTCCGGGCCTTCAGCACCAAGCCGGAGCAAGGCACTGCCGACCCCACTGCTCCGTGAGGCGAACCAGATCCGCGCTGCTCCACCGCCGGTAAGTGACTCCGTCGCGGCTCCTGTCCTGCTTTTAGTTCCTGCACATGTATCATGCCTCGGGGAGGCGTTTAAACTTGCGTTGGGCATCGAGATAACAGTGTGGACTGTAATATTTGCTTTTGAATTCCTTGAAGTTTGCACTTTTACCTTCCTACTTGCTTATGTTCTACGCCGGTAGAGCCCGGCCCCGCGCGTACCTCACCCAGCAATAGTCCCGACCGGAAACCAGGACGGGACCAAGGAGTGAGGGGCTACGTGACAAGTTAGGCTCCTGAGTCGCGATGCTCAGGAGTCCCCCTTGGCGCACGAATAGCAAGTAGGGAGGTATGATGTGGGTGGATCCACCGTTCTACGTCTGCAGATCCCGGCCCCGCGCGTACCTCACCCAGCAATAGTCCCGACCGGAAACCAGGACGGGACCAAGGAGTGAGGGGCTACGTGAAAAGTTAGGCTCCTGAGTCGCGATGCTCAGGAGTCCCCCTTGACGCTCAAACGGCCTTCGTACCTTGGCTCCGCTCGGGGGGAGACACGCGACGAACCAGGCCCGGGGGGACCTGGCTGGGCGGCGTGCGTCTGGGTGTGACCCAGGCGCAGCCCCCGTGCCTAGCCCCCTCGCGCGGCACTCCCGAGGGGAGGCGTTACGATGAGGCTAGACACTGAGCTCTAGGCTCCCTGAGGTTGATGAGGCCCGGGGGCCACCCTCAGTTGTTTATCACCAGCGCGGAGCATAGTGCTACCGTATGTGTATGGGCATAGCCGCTCCTCGGCAATGTCGTCAGCCAGCACGGAGCATGGTGCTTCCACTGGTACATGGGAGGGGGGCCCCCTCTGGGAGGAGCCCCCGGGGCGTGTACAGCCCCGCCCTGACACGTGGCTGGCACGGTAGGGCCTGGCGAGGTGTATCTGGGCACCCGTGAGCTAGCGCGGTTCTCATGGGGCCCTACCTCTAGGCGGGTTGCGCCTGACACTGGGCCTTATCTTGTGATGTGTCCCTGCAAATTTGGTTAGATGCCTGCACTCTACGTCCTCGGGTCCCGGCCCTCGAGCTGGTCTCAGCCATTGCTGGTATGCCAGGTCGCGATGCCGTGGTCAAGGCCAGAGGGTGAGGGCTGGAGAACCAGTAAGAGCCCTGAGTCGCGATGCTTAGGTACCCCCCCTTTAACGTGCAAGTGGTCAGCATGGAGAAGAAGAGGTGCCGTGGACTGGCATCAAATAATCAAGCGTGGTGATTCTAGCGCATAACCGAAATAAACGCAGATGGGATACGTGCCGCTGGGCCTGGCCCGAGCGGCTTGGGGATGATGCAGCCCGGGTGGCGCCCCCAACAAGGTAAGCTAACAACATGGAATAAAAGGGATACATGCCGCAGGGACGGACCCACGCGGCCTGGGAACAATGCAGCCCTGGGGGCGCTCCTAGTTGAAAGTGAAACTTGAAAGATGACACCTGATGATGCTGAAGACGAAGGGGTGTTGGTGTATCAGATTCGGTGGGCTGCAGAATCCGATCCTCATGAGCCCCCAGACCCAGGAGCCTCAGGAGGCTCCGGAGGCGCTGGCGGCTCCTCGCGGGCCATCTCCACCCCTGCCAGGGTAGCGGAACGCCTGGCCTCTTGTGCCTCCATGATGCCCCTCATGAGGCGCTGGTATGCGTCAGCCGCGTTCGGCAAGCCATAAGGCATGTGAACGTAGTTGTGGGGTGGGCCTCCGCAGCGCCCCACTCGCGAGGGCCAGAGGCGCTCCAGAGAGGCGACTCGGTTGAGCCCTGGTATGTCGATGCAGATGCGCAGCCCACCATCCTCGCCTGGATGGGGAGCCACTACTGGCAGGCGGCGGCCGCCTTTCATGACTCTTGACTCCTGTAGCTCCTGAATGGCCTTGCTGACGAACTCCTGAGGGTCTGGATCTCCTTGCCTTGCTCCTTCTTGAGGGAAACATGCTTCAAAACACGCCTCCATGTGGTGCCCAAGCGCCTCCCTTGTGACCCTAGTTAGGTCGGTGGTCCTCCAGGGGAGAGCCCCCGAGCCCTGCCTGAGGAGGGCGCCGGGCGCGCTTTCCTATGGGATGGAGGGAGGTTCCCCTGGGCAGGCGCGGGCCCAGAGGGGCCTGCCTCCTGAGTGGTCGGGCCGGACGATGTCTTCTTCTTCTTGGGGGCGGTCTCGGGAGGCCTCCTGCTTCCACGATCCGGGTCTTCCAGTGACGCGGCCTGAAAGGCTCGTTCCAGGGAACCGTGATGACTCCGCCGCTTCCTGGCATCTTGAGGACGTTGTAGCCGTGGTGAGTTACGGCCATGAACTTGGCCAGCACTGGGTACCCAAGGATGGCATTGTACGGAAGGCGAATGTGGGCGACGTCGAAGTCGATGAGCTCGGTGCGGTAGTTGTCGCGTGCCCCGAAGGTGACAGGGAGGCGGACCTGCCCAATCGGGACCGTGGAGCCGTCAGTGATACCGGAGAAAGGCTTGGTTGGCTGAAGCTGGCTGTAGGGCACTTGGAGGTTGTTGAACGTCTCCGCGGACAGGACGTTGAGCCCTGCCCCTCCATCGATGAGGGTCTTGGTGACGACCACGTTGCTGATGATTGGGGAACAAAGCATCGGGAGGACTCCGGCTGTAGCCGCACACTTGAGCTAATCTGCTGAGCTGAACATGATGGCGCACGCCGACCACCTGAGGGGGCGTGCGGCTTCGAGCCTGGGGAGGACTGCATTCACTTCGCGGGCGAACTGCTTGAAGATGCGCTGAGAGGCGGGGGCTTGTGCTCCACCCAAGATGCAGGCGATTGCGCGCGGCTCCTGGAAGCCCCCAGCCTCCTCGTCCTGGTGGCGGTCCTCGTTTCTCCTTGGCTGCAGCGGCAGCGGTGGGAGGCCTGCATTGCCTTGCGGGTGATCCTCGCGAGGCTGATCCCTCCGGTCTCCCTCGCGAGGCTGATCCCTCCATCCTCTCTCGTGAGGCGGGTCTTGCCAGCGATCCTCGCGAGGTTGGTCGCGCCACCCTTGGCGCGGGCCACGGTCTTCCCAGCGTCCTGTGTTCCTTCCTCCTCCTCGACCATAGCCCCGATCACCGCGGTCGGGGCGACGGCCGATCCTTCCTTCTCGCACGGCTCGGAGTTGTTGACATTCGTTGGTGTTGTGGGTGTGGAGGTCGTGGTACACACAGTATCGGCTGCCCTTGGAAGGTTCGGGCTGATCTCTGCCCCGCTTGGTGTCTGGTTCTGCCGCGAGCACGGCAGTGCCCTTGCGCTTCACATCCTTGGCCTTGGGCTTCTTCTCTTCTGGGTCTGCGGCGGGCATCTCGAGGAGGGAGATGCGCCCTTCCTCAGCCCTGGCGCACTTTTTTGTCAAGTGGAACAGCTCAAGGGAAGTGCACTGGTCTTCATGCATCGCCAGCTCCTCCTTCATCTTGACGTCGCGCACGCCGTCGGAGAAGGCCGAGATGATGGCATCCTCAGTCACCTTGGGAATCTTGAGGCGTGCGTTGTTGAAGCGTTGGATGTACTTCTGCAAGGTTTCCCCGGGCTGTTGCTTGATGTGGCGCATGTCGCTCACGGCGGGTGGCTGGTCGCGAGTGCCTTGGAAGTTGGCGATGAAGCGGGTGCGCATCTCGTCCCAGGAGGAGATTGTGCCTGGCGCCAGGTTCAGGAGCCAGGTGCGGGCCCCATCCTTGAGTGCCATGGGGAACCAGTTCGCCATGACCTTCTCGTCTCCGTTGGCAGCTTCGATGCCCAGCTCGTAGAGCTGGAGGAACTCTGCAGGGTCAGCCATGCCATCGTAGCGAGGAGGCAAGTCTGGCTTGAACTTGTCGGGCCACGCGACGCTGCATAGCTCGGGGGTGAAGGCGCGGCAGCCTGCTGTGGCCACGGGAGGCCTCGGGTGACGGGGAGCTTGGTCTTGCATGTCCACACACGCTGCAGCTGGGAGCAGCGCGGGGTCTTGACGTGTGGGAGCAGAAGCATGGTCGCGATGTGGTGGAGGAGGGAGCGCCCGGGCAGCTTCTTGCGGGCAAGGGACTTCTTGGCAGCTCTGCTCTTGCCGCGCTGGCACCTGACGGAGCGGGTTCCGCCCGGGGGCCCCGCGCCTTGGGGCCATGGCATCTTCTTGAGGAGGAGGCGGCCGGGGCGCCGCCGGAGCCTCGTCGCCCGCGCGGGGCGGGGTGCGGTGTAGTGGAACGGACGGCGCAGGAGAGCCCCCTGCGGCGCGGGCGAGCTCGGCAACGCGGTCGAGCCATTATTCGTAGACGTCGTTGATGGGACGGTAGCGCAGGAGCTCGTTCGCCGCGATGAGCACAGCTCGAACCTCCATGGGTGTGCGGAGCGCGCGGGACGAAGAACCAGCTGGGGTGACTGAGGGAGTTGCGTTGCGGCCGTCTTGCCGCACGGACGGATGCTGGGACGATGGTTGCCGCTCGTCCCCCGCCGGGCCGGTGGCGGCGTTGACGGCAGGTGACGGGGAACAGCATTGATGCCCGCCGACGGGGGCCGTTTGGGCGACGCGGGAAGCGAGTGCGGCCCGGCGCTCGGCGCGGGCCCGACGAGCGTCAGACATGGGCGTGATGGTCGGAGGAGAACGGGGTGGTGGAAGACGAATTCCGGCGCACCCTTACCTGGCGCGCCAAATGTTGGATTTCGGGTTCCGACAGACCCTTGAGGTTCGAACACTGGGGTGCGTGCGGAGATTTCACCTCCTACCTACCTGCACCCCTCCGCCATGCTAGGATCTAAAACTAAGGAAAGAACAACACAAGAGACACAGGGTTTATACTGGTTCGGGCCACCGTTGTGGTGTAATACCCTACTCCAGTGTGTGGTGTGGTGGATTGCCTCTTGGGCTGATGATGATGAACAATACAAGGAAGAACAGACTCGCGAGGGTCTGTTCTTGGCTGGGGCGATGAACTGCTCAGTGGAGTTCAGTCACCCTTCTCTGTCTCTCTCTCTCTCTGCTTCCTCCAACCGACCGAACCCCCTTGCTATGTGGGTGGCTGGTCCTATTTATAGAGGCCCTGGTCCTCTTCCCAAATATCGAGCGGGAAGGGAGCCAACAATGCCGGGCTAATTTGAAGGGGGACAACAAGTATCAGCTATCCTGACAAAAGTGGTCTTCGTCTGCGCAAAGCTCTGGTGATGACGCCGTCTTGGGCTCCACGGTGACCTTCGTCTCGTAGTCCTCCTGATCTTGGTCTCGTTGCACCGAAATGGCAACCTTTGCGTGATGCCTTGGTACCCCGCGGCTGCGCTTGCCCCCTTTGCACCAAATAGGAAAGGAGGACGCTGCGCGAGCTGGCACCCGCCTGGCGCCCTGAGTCGTCATGGCTTGCGTCACGGGCACCTCGCGAGGTACCCCGCCTTGATCTCTCCGCCTCCTCGTGAGCCATCCTGACGAGGCCGTGCCTGAGGAAGCTCTGCATCGTCCGCCCTACGAGGCTTGGCCCCTCGCGAGGGTCTTGGGTTTGTGTTGGTGAAGATGGGCCGTGCTGCCCCCCCCCCTTTGAGCCACGCCGCAGGCCGCAGGCGGGCAAGTCTGGGGACCCCCGTTCCCAGAACACCGACAGTCGTGGCTGCCTATGTACAGAGAAGCGAAGCTGCTGCTCGTTCTCTACCTTTTTCACCCCAGCACACGGGTAAGCAGTCGACCAGACACCCCGAGCCCGAGAGATGATCAACATTTAGATATACTTGATTCGATATGTGGCCAATTCTGAATCTGAATCTTAATATGTTTGGGTTTCAGAGTGCGGGGAGTGGGGCACGTGTACGATGGCTTCCTCCGTTCGCTGGTGGCGAGGCACAAGGACGACATCGACCGGTCCTGTTGGAGCTGAGGGCCAAAGCAAGGGACGTGACTGAGTCACAACTCAAGGCAGCGGCTGCCGTCCGTTAGGTGTGGCTCTTCGAGGCTATCCAATGTGTTTCGTCGCAGCTGCAGGCCGCGAGATCTGGCCGGGCAGGCGCCTCACACTGACAAGTGGTCCAATTTTCAGATCGGGCCATAACAATTTACGTAGGTAGTTGCTTATGTAACTGTGCGATAGAATGGAATTATACATGAGTTGCTGCTACAAGGAGGAACGTAGTTGCTTATGTAATTGTGCGATAGAATGAAATTATACATGAGTTGCTGCTACAATGAGGAACTGGAGAAGATACGAAAACTGTGTGATAGAATGAACTTGGTTGATTTTACTTTTTTTAATTCCTAATAAGTTACTAGTGGCGCGGGGGATAAAATGGCGCGCTACTAGTATTTAGGATACTAGTAGCGTTGGGACTATAGACACGCTACTACTATTTCATTAGTAGTAGCGCGGTTCATAATAGCAGTAGCGCGGATTGAACCCTCGCTGCTACTAACGAAGTTAGTAGTAGCGCGGGTTCGACCCACGCTACCACTAACTTTTAGCTGTAGCGCGATACTAGTACCGCAAGTACCCGCGCTACTAGTAGCCATTTTACCCACGCTGCTAGTAGCCCTTTGCATGCAGTTGGAATTGGTATTTTACCGCTGTCTAGTTAAAAATGAAAATTATTCTCGTGAGCTCATACTTTCTGTTTTTTCAGCAAGATCAAACAACTATCATTCAAGAAGATCCTAAAGGCTTTACATGGCACAAACACTAATTAAAACATAAAAAACACAATCATAACAGAGGATAGATGATTTATTTATTAATAAATAGTAACAAAAAACAAGAAACAAAAATAAAATTGGGTTGCCTCCCAACAAGCACTATCGTTTAACGCCCCTAGCTAGGCATAATTTTAATGATGCTCACATGAAAGATAGCAATTGAAACATGAAGGGAGCATCATGAAGCAAATGAAAACCACATCTAAATCTAACATATTTCCTATGCATAGGCATTATATAAGCAAAAAAATTATCAAGACAAGCAAAAACTAGCATATGCAAGGAAGGAGAAAGAAACAATACCAATCTCAACATGACGAGAAGTAATTCAGTGATATGAAAATTTCCACAACCATATTTTCCTCTCTCATAATAATTACATGTGGGCTCATATTCAAATTCAACAATATAACTATCGCATAAAATATTCTCTTCATGATCCACATGCATGCAAAGTTGACACTCTTCCAAAATAGTGGGAATATCTTTAACTAAAGTCATGACCTCTCCAAACTCACTTTTATGAAAAAATTCATAAGATTGAACATTCTCCAAATATGTGGGATCTAAAGTTGACACTCTTCCAACCCCACTTTCAATATTATTGCAAACATTATTATCAATCTCATTTCATCATGGGGCTTAAATAAATTTTCAAGATCATAGGAAGAATTGCCCCAATCGTGATCATTGCAACAAGTAGCAGACATAGCAAAATTAGCATCCCCAAGCTTAGGGTTTTGCATATTATTAGCACAATTTACATAAATAGAATTTATAATAAAATCATTGCAATCAGGCTTTTTATTCAAAGATCTATCGTGAATCGCTTCATAAAGTAATTCATCACACTTTTCAGATTCACAAATTTCAAGCAAAACCTCATAAAGATAATCTAGTGCACTCAACTCACTAGCAATAGGTTCATCATAATTGGATCTCTTAAAGATATTAGCAAGTGGATGATGATCCAAAAACTTTTAGCAAGCGAGGATGCAAGCAAAAAGAAGATACATGGTAACACAAGCAAACAAAAGATCAAACGGAAGAATGGGCCAATAAAATGGAAAAGGTGAAGTGGGGGGAGGAAAACGAGAGGCAAATGGCATTAAAATGTAATGCAAGGGAGAAGAGTTTGTGATGGGTACTTGCTATGTCTTCACTTGTGCATAGATCTCCCCGGGAACGGTGCTAGAAATCCTTCTTGCTACCTCTTGAGTATGCGTTGGTTTTCCCTTCAAGAGGAAAGGGTGATGCGGCAAAGTAGCATAAGTATTTCCTCAGTTTTTGAGAACCAAGGTATCAATCCAGTAGGAGACTACACGTAAGTCCCTCGTACCTGCACAAACAATCGAGAACCTTGCAACCAACGCGATAAAGGGGTTGTTAATCCCTTCATGGCCACTTGCAAAAGTGAGATCTGATAAAGATAATAAGATAAATATTTTTGGTATTTTTGTTGTATAGATTGAAAAGTAAAGATTGCAAAATAAATGGCGACAGAAATAGCTAGTTGTTGGGAGATTAGTATGATGGAGAATAGACTCGGGGCCATAGGTTTCACTAGTGGCTTCTCTCAAGATAGCATATTCTACGGTGGGTGAACAAATTACTGTCGAGCAATTGATAGAAAAGCGTATAGTTATGAGGATATCTAGGCATGATCATGTATATAGGCATCATGTCCGTGACAAGTAGACCGAAATGATTTTGCATCTACTACTATTACTCCATACATCGACCGCTATCCAGCATGCATCTAGAGTATTAAGTTCATAAGAAAGAGTAACGCATTAGGCAAGATGACATGATGTAGAGGGATAAACTCAAGAAATATGATATAAACCCATCTTTTTATCCTCGATGGCAACAATACAATACGTGTCGGTTCCATTTTTGTCACTGAGATCGAGCACCGCAAGATTGAACCCAAAGCTAAGCACTTCTCCCATTGCACGAAAGATCAATCTAGTAGGCCAAACCAAACTGATAATTCAAAGAGACTTGCAAAGATATCAAATCATGCATATAAGAATTCAGAGAAGAATCAAATATAGTTCATATATAAACTTGATCATAAACCCACAATTCATCGGTCTCGACAAACACACCGCAAAAAGAATTACATCGAATAGATCTCCAAGAGAATCAAGGAGAACTTTGTATTGAGATCAAAAGAGAGAGAAGAAGCCATCTAGCTAATAACTATGGACCTGAAGGTTTGTGGTAAACTAGTCACACATCATCGGAGAGGCTATGGTGTTGATGTAGAAGGCCTCCGTGATCGATTCCCCCTCCGGTGGAGCTCCGAAAAAGGCCCCAAGATGTGATCTCACGGGTACAGAAGGTTGCGATGGTTGAATTAGGGTTTCGTGGTGCTCCTCGAAGGGTTCTGGTTATATGAGTATATATAGGAGGAAGAAGTAGGTCGGTGGAGCTGCGAGGGGCCCACGAGGGTGGGGGCGTGCCCTTCTTTCTTGATGTCCACTCCAAGTCTCCTGGATCACGTTTGTTCCAAAAAAGATCCTCGCGAAGGTTTCATTTCGTTTGGATTCTGTTTGATATTCCTTTTCTGCGAAACACTAAAATAGGCAAAAAAAACAACAATTTGCACTGGGCCTTCGGTTAATAGGTTAGTCCCAAAAATTATATAAAAGTGCATAATAAAGCCCATTAAAAATCCAAAACAGATAATATAATAGCATGGAACAATAAAAAATTGTAGATATGTTGGAGATGTATCAACGCTCCCGAGGTCGGGCCGCAGGCCGGTTATCCCGAGGTAGATGGTTGGGGGAGTTCCTCCCGAGGCTGCCCCGGCCCTGAAACCGGAGGTGCTGCCGAAGGCTTGAAGAGCCGCTCCTCGAAGATGCCAGGCTCTTGGGGTTGGTGCTTGGATGCCCTTTTGGCGATGTCATCGGCCTCCTTGTTGGTGCCACAGGGCACGTGCTACAATCAAGGCCCAAGAACTGCTTTTTCATTTTGCGTACCTCCACGAGGTATGCCTCCATGTGCTCGTCCTTCGGCTCGTATACCTTGTTGGAGAAGTTGTGGAGGAGCGGCGAGTCGCACCTGATGGTGAGGCGCTTCACCCCCAGGGCCACCGCAGCCTTAAGGCCAGCGATGAGGCCTTCGTACTCCGCGATGTTGTTGGAGACCTTCTCGCCTTGCTGGAAGCACAGCTGCACGGCGTAGTAGAGCTTGTCCTGAGTGGATGAGATGAGCACTGCTCCAGCTCCCGCGCCCTGGCATCCAAACGCGCCATCGAAATACATGACTTAGCCATCTGGTGCTTCACTTCTTGGCGAGAGGGATCGGTCCCCGCCCGCTTCAAGACCTGGGGTGTCAGTCCATTCTGCCATGAAGTCGGTGAGTGCGGCTCCCTTGATGACCCTGGCTGTGCTGAACTCCAGCTGGAATGCTTGCAGCTCGATGTTCCATTCAGCGACTCTTCCAGCAGCGTTGGGGCTCCTCAGTACCCTCTCCAGCGGGTAGGCCGGGACGACCTTGATTGGGTGACCTTGAAAGTAGTGACACGGCTTACACGAGGCCACCAAGAGCGTGGGCAAGAGCTTTTGAGGTATGGGGTACCTTGCCCTTGCATCCCGCAGCACCATGCTGACAAAGTACACTAGGTGCTCGACGAGGGCAGGAGCGTCGACGGAGCCTGTGTCTACAGGAGGTTGGGGTGTCTCTTGAGGTGATGGGACCCCAAGAGCCTGGTCGCCCATTAGGGCCTCTGCAGGCTCCGTCCAGATCCCGTTAACCGGGTGTCCCATGAGATGACGGTAAGGCAACGGGGAACATGCAAGAAACACGTCGGGCACGGTGTAAACGCGAGCATTTCATCCAACATATGCATTCGTCCACGGGTAGTCGTTCTCAGCGGTGTACCTTCAAAGCATGCATATTTGGGACTGAACGAGTCAGTGCAAAGTAGAGGAAGTATATGTTCTTGGGACGGTCATAGTGGTACACTGTGATGGTAGTTGTACATGCGGTATTGCGACGGTAGTGGTACAAGGCATCGTGGGAAGTAGTCGTTCTTGCAAACTTGTCGGATCCACGATGACGGTAGTGGAACCTCACAGATTTCTGGTCTCCGGGCGTAGTGGTACTTGGTGAATCCGAAGTAGAGGTACACTTGTCAAAGTGGGACTTGGCGTCCCGACTTGTAGTCGTCCGGGTGTTGTGGAAGAAATTGACGTTCACGGGGTCTCGGTCTTGGCCATGGTACAGTGGCTCCATGAACACAACAGGGCCATATGGATGCAAGGCCATGGCAGCGGCGGGTCATGGTGCTGGACTCACTCGAGTCAACGTGGGCGCATGTGTCTGTGGACGAAGTAGGCAGTAGCGGGTGAATCAGGGGAGCAACGGCGCAACAAACGGGCGGTGGCCATGGCGGTGCGGTGTGGCGCATAGGCAAGGAGGAGGCCATTGAGGTGTTGGGCGAACGCGGGCACATGACGGGTGATGGGGTGGCGAGCCGACCAGCGGCTCGAGGAGGGGGTCCTGGTCATGACAAGAGAATCCAGCGGGGCAATGTCCTTGACGGACGGAGCTGGTGCAGGATAACCGTGGCGAGGCTGAAGGTGGGCTCTCGAGCAAGAGGTGCCGACACATGGAGTAGAGGAGGTTGTCGATGTCGTGGACGAGGCGAGGTCGAGGACAGTCGCGGGTTGAGGGTGCTGCAGGTGGGAGCGGCTGGAGATGGTGGTGGCGCCACACGGCTCGGCTGAAGCAGGGGCGGTGGAGCTCGCGCATCGGGCGGCGTCACTGGACGAGGAGGAGGCTGCGTCCTCGTGATTTCTGGCGGCAGGGCATGGCTCACCGGTGAGCAGCAGGGTTGCCGGGCAGCGCGCAGGACTGCGGCGAGGACATGAGGGAGAGGGGCCGCGCAAGGCAGCGGTGCTCATTGGTGCTGGTCGCCGGAGCAAGCGGCGGCGAGGTGCGGTGCTGGGGCGCTCAGGATTGAGCGAGGAGGGCTGCGGGGATCGAGCAGAGGGGTGGATCGGGAGGAAGAGGGGATCGAGGGGTGAGGTCGTGGCTGGGCCTCGAGCCGGCTAGGTCAGCCATAGGTGGGCCTTAAGCGGGCTTCTACTATGCACTTCTCCTCTCTCTCTCTCTCTTCGCAATCTCCTTACAGAAAAAATAGAGAGAGACCAAAAGAATCAAGAGAAGAGGCCATGGAGAAAAATACAATGGTGGGACATTTTTGTAAGTCTTTATGGAATATTTCCAACCCAACAAAAGTGGTTCCAGCAAAATAGGCGAAGTTAAATCCAAAATTATTTAACTTGCACCAAAGGAGTTGAATGTAGTCTAGGATTTAGGAGTGTCCAAAAATGTTGAGAATTTAGACAGAGCCTCGATAAATGGAGAAACAGTTATCGACAAGGTTTGGAGGTGAAACTTGAAGCAGAAGAGGCATGGAATTAAAATGCAAGTGTGTTATGGTTAATTCCATATTAATGGAATATTTATTATAGCTCTCTAAATATCGAGAGGATATGTTAGAAAGAGAAATCACTATGTAAATTCCCTCAATTTAAATAGATGAAAGATCTATGCATTTTATTCAGTGGAGTTGGAAAAATTAATGGCATGATGACATGATGCAAAGATCAATGCAACAAACAAATAAATAACAGAGCTGACATGCAAAACATAGAAGGCATCTGGAGCACCAATCTCGGGGCATCACACGTCGCCATTGGGTGGTATTAGGATCTTTTACTCCTCATCTATACTCTGGGATTCCGACCTCTCTTCTATTCGAGTTAAATGATTTGCTAACTCTAATTTTAGGTTCTCGTAAATACTTTCTCCCAGAGAGCCCCTTCATTCCAGATGATGTCATGCTTCACCAGAAGATTCCGAAGATACCCTTGAGTATTTCCTGAGACTTTTGTTCTCGTCACTTTTGCAACTCGCTACCTCCGATATATCCTTACGGATAACTTCATACCCTTGTCGTTCAGACAGTCATTCCTAGTTGCTCTTGTTATTACAAGATGCATCGAATTATTCTTCGACTTTTAATAATCCCCTATGTCACTGCCTTGTGATTCTTTGCCACATGAATACATCTATGGATAATTCCTCACACTTATCGAGGATTTGTTCATTCCTATATGATCTACTGATTCACAAGATACTTCGAATACTATCCGATCTTCCGATAATCCTCTTCTACTATTGCTCTGCAACTACTTATCTGCTTGTATTATGGTTACTTCCATATGTCTAGCAATACTCATTAGCATCCTTTGTCATCGTAATTTCGAGCATTTGATTCGCTTTGTTTGTCAATGCTCGTGAGCATCAGTCCTACTTATAATTCTTCCTTTCAGCTCAGATGTCACCTCAGACATGAGTCGGTGTTCGACAAATCACACCTAGATTGATTGTTGATCTATGGCTATTCTACTTCATTGTCTTTGATCAGCGCTCCTTCTTCTGGCCCCCATTTTGGAAATAATAATTCCCTTCGCATTCGAGCTTTGAATTAGTCATTTGTTTTGATAATATGATATCCTTGCATTCTTTCTTCTTCTAGGTGAGTACCGATACTCACATCAGATCCCTTGTGGACCACAAGGTCCTTTGTTGGATTTTATCTGACAACGTCCTTCATATTCAATCACCTTGTGAGCTTTTCCTCGGATACATAATGCCTTTGGTAATTGTATCCCTCGCTCTTGTCAACCATGCTCTACTTTCGAGATTGAGTTATTTATTCCTAAAGTTTGTGGTATGTGTTCCTAAGATGGCCCGATGGGTTGAATCTATGTCTTCCCTAAATCCGTGTGAACTCGAAATTTATGCGGGTTATACTCTAGTGGCTTTTTGTCAGGTAAAATTTCAATGCTACAACTTCCTCAAATGCGAGAAGTGAATGGAAAGTTGGGGATTAGAGAAGTGGGAGTCGACTTTGAACCTTTGTGTTCATGCCCATGGACGCGATGTGGAACTTATCATGGAAGCTTCTTGTTATAATAATATCCCCCTTGTGATAAGTTCATCTGGTATCTATGTTTGGTCCTTTGCAACCATGGTTCCGACCATGTTGTTCTTTGTTGATTCCATTTCTCGGACAAGTTAAAGTACTTGTCTTCTGCAGATCTTTTCACCTGACCAACCTCTATTCTGCTCTACCCTCGAGAATTACCATCTAGTATCTCGAGAATATCACGGAACTACATAACTTCTTATGAGTTCTTCATCAACTATTATTTCTCGTCGATTCCAAATTTTCCACGGGTTCTTAGTTGTTAGACACTAGAGAACACCGATAACTGATTCAAGTCTACACTTTCCTTTCCATTGCTTTGTTTAACCTTTCTTGCAACATAACATATCTGAGCAGCAATAATTCCCTACTTATGTAAACACCTCGGTGTACAAACTCTATCAGTAAGAACTTGTTGCTATTGTTGATGACATTCCGGTAGCCACTGATGGATGAGAACTTGGCCTATTGGTCTGCCTCGTCTTAACAAGCAAGAAAATGGTTCTCTTTGTCCCGCGCCCTTGGTACCAACATTGTTGCCAACATAACTGACAGGCTATCCTCTGACCTGCCTTGCTATCATGACTGTACAAAATGTTAGCACCCTTCCTGCTTTTAACCCACTGTCGGTGTACAAAAAGAGGGGTACACTTTTTGTACACCTATAACTGTGCACGGGCAGTCTGAGCCACGGGCACCTCCACACCAAGCAAGGCAAGGGAGGTGAGCCAGGGTAAGACCGAAGCTCGAGAGAACCATGACGCCAAGACCAAGACCACAAAGGACAAAGGGGACGAAGCGGACTCCCTCGGCAAGATCCTTGCCGTGAGACAGTTCTAGCAGCCCCGGCAAGACCCTTGCCGCGGCGACTCGTCCCGCGCCTACGGGGCGAATCACCCTTGAGTCCACTGCCCCCAAAGGGCAAGGATTCGGGAGACATCCCCGTGGTGACATGCAGATCTTTGTGAAGATATTCAAGTCTGGATACGCACTAAGGAGACGACAACCCTTGGCGGGATCCCAGCCGAGGAAGACCACAAGGCCCCCGGCAAGCGCCTTGCCGGGGATGACCGCATGCGCCTCGGCAAGACCCTTGCCGGGGCCCCGGCAAGGCCCTTGCCGAGGACACCCGCAGGGCCACCATCAGGCCCATGCCGACTGAGCCTCCACCACCGCATGCATGCAGCTGCCGACCCAACCAGCTGGGTAGGCACCTGCGTGGCGGCATGCAGATCTTCGTGAAGAACCACCACTATGCCATCTCAACTGCCTGCCTACCTACGTGGCATCGCAGGCGTCGCTGGCCATGGCGCGTGTCAACACAAGAAGGAGCAGCGACAACGGACGAGCCAGATCTCTCCCCCGTCCCCGATAAAGCAAGGACACCTAAGCCGGACGCATTAAATGCGCCTTGTCATTTAATGCGAGGGATAACCTCGCATCACTGTTCCCTTTCCACCTCCTGTGTGCCACTGTGGCCACCCCTTTTCCTATAAAAGGAGGCCCGAGGCGACCAGGAGAGGGATTCGGCATTTTTGGAGCTCCTCACGCCCCATAGCCAGCTCAAGAACACAAATACACAATCCACCAAAGCAGGAGTAGGGTTTTACGCATCCTTGCGGCCCGAACCTGGATAAACGAACCGTGTGCTATCTGCTTGATCTGCTCTTCTCACGACCCCGCGCCCCGCTAACCGTAGTAGGGATTCTCGTGATCCCATAGGTGTCGTTCCGCACTGACATCTTTGGCGCGCCAGGTAGGGGGCGCAGTTGTGAGAATCGGCTCTAGCAATCATCTCAGCACTCCTTCATCTTTGTGGCTCTTGGAGAAGGATGGAGGGCGGAAGATCAGCGCTCGAGTGACTACAAACAGAAGCTAAGTTGCACTGAACCCTTATTTGTTCTATCCTTTTATATGAGGTTATTCCCCCCAGAGATGTCACGCTTTTGTATGAGAAACCTGCACGCCAGGGGGCTCTCCCATGATCGGCAACGCCCTTGCCCTATTTCGAGTCTGCTCAACAGCTCAAGCGACTGCGTCGAGAATGGCAGAGTAACCTTCTGCGACCAACAACGCTCTCGATTCTGACTCGAGTCAAGCTCGACAGTTCGAGCGGCCGCGTTTGGAACGGAAAGGTGGCTCATCCGGCAGCACGCGTACCCAGCAGGCCCATGGGGATCCGTCCCCAAAACGCCACTCGAGGCTTCCGTGCCGGCGAGCCTACCCAATCGGTGTAGGGCGCGCATACAAAGAGGAATTGAACGGGGAAATAACGTGCATGAAATTGAAAGTACTACAAAGTTATATTACATCACATCATTGCTGCGGTTCTAACTAAAGATGAAATTTGTCTTGGTCGTGAACCTGCAGCGGCGGTGAAGAACGGGATGCCTAATCCCGGCGCTGGCCTTCCACCCTCTTGATTTCGTCGATGCTGCTGATGACGGGCTTGATGCGCTCCTTGAGCACCGTGAGGTCAACACCCTCCGTAAAGCTATCCATCGCGGCACCGAAGTTGAGGTCAGGATTCCAGTATGCCATCTTGGTGAGGACCTTGGTCATGACCCCCCGGCAAAGTCGCCGAGCTTCCCCGGCCAACGTGGCCGCTCGGTTGGAGTGAAGATAAGCCAAGGCTCCGAGGACGCCCTCGAAGAACAGGGTCAACTTGGTGTTGACGGTCCCACTGCGCTCAGGGGCGTACCTCATGTTTGGCATCCCCATGGTGGCCAACTGTGAGGTGACCCTGCCGGCGACCTCCTCCAGACGGCTGATCCATTTGTTCTCGCCCGCCACATAATCCTGGTGGGAGGCGGCCTCGTTCGCCCGCAGCTGCTTCTCCTCCTCTAGGCTCCTGGTCAAGGTCTCCTCCCGAGCCCTGCTCTTCGTCAGCATCTTCTCGAGATCCTCCAGCTTCATCTTGAGATCTCTGACGGAGTTTTGCGCTTCGGAGAGCTCCCCAGCCCCGCTGATGACCAAGGCGCTGTTGAGCATGCTCTTCTCGTTGGACAGCTTGAGGGCCTGCTCCATCAGCTCGTCCTACGCCGCCTCCAACTCCCTTACCTTGCCGGCATGGGCCAGAGCCTGGGCATCGAGTGCCTCCTTGTGCCTCTGCTCCAGCTCGCGAGTCCGCCGCGCGACAAGGGCCTCAAGCTCCTCATCCTTGCCACGGAGCGCTACGGCAAGCTTCCTCTCACGCGCGGTGAGGTCCTCTTCCTGGGAATCCAGTGCGGCCTGATGCTGGTTCCGGACGGCCTCAATCGCGGAAGCCAAGTTCGCCGCCTGTTCCTGGGCCTTCTCGATGTCAGCCATCTTCATGGTGAGCTCGACATTGCGCTTGGCCAATTCCTCCTGAAGGGCCCTCCGCTCCTCGCGAGTATGGTGGAACCAGGTCTGCGTCTCAGCAACGCGCGCCTTGAAATCCACCTCCGCCTGGTCCACTGTTGCCATCCTGGACTAAACCTTGTCCAGACGGACACGGTAGAGCGCCCGGAGTTTTCGGAAGTTGGCCCCCATAGCGCGGAAAAGCTGCTCTTCTGGAGAACCGTCACCGCCAACGCCCGGCTCACCGACAACCTCAAGCCCGGTGGCGGCAAGCACCTCGCCGTCAAAGACTTCCCCTTCGGCGGGCGCCCGGGAACTTGACGCCCCTGGGAGGTGGACGAAAAGATCGCCGCCCACCTTCAGATACCTGCCAGGGCCCGAGGTTGAGGAGGAGGGAGGCTGATCATCAACCGCCTCTTCCTCGGCGGTGGCCTTGCCGGCTTCCCTGGGAAGCCCATCGTTGGCGCCCTCGGCAGACGCCGCCCCGGTCACCTTGGCGGCCCCCGCCGTGGTGTCCTCGACAGCGTCCTTGGCGGCCTCATCAGCGGCGACCTCGGCAGCGTCCTTGGCGGCCTCCTCAGCAATGTTCCCAGCAACGGTATCCACGTCCTCCATACCTGTTGAAGGAGGGCCTGGGTAGTAATGGGAGCATGGAAGCCAAGAAAAGGATAAGGGAAAAACAGAGACGGAGGACAGGCGACTCACCAGTGCCAGGCTGTGAAGCAGAAGTCCCCTCCCCGCCAGCATCCGGTGCCATGGCAGAGTCACCAGCGCCCAAGTTCCCCTCTTCCTCCATGGGTGTGGGCTCCGTGCTTGATGCCCTTGCCGGGGACGCCCCTCGCGGCGGCGTAGTCGATGGGGGTGGTGTGTTGGGGGTAGCCCTCTGCGGCTCCTCCTGCTGCCGCTCCCCTCCTGCAAACCCGGCAAGGTCAACACCATAGCATGGGACGCCTACCACATGTCGAGTAAGAAGAGGGTGACGAACTTACGCTGGGGGCTGTGCCGGGGGCTACTGTCCGGGCTGCTCAACACCACCAGTGGCGTCCTTGAAGCCCCAGCTGGGGGCTGACTCCTCGCCGAGGCCTTCGCCCTCTTCACCCTCTGGGCCAACGTCTCTGCATCCCTGCAAAAGAAAAAACAGATCAAGATGGGTGGCTTAATTCAGAGGAATGGAAATGACAGTAAGGAACAGAGTACTTACTCGTCATCCACCTCCTCCTCTTCCACCGCTTTCCTCTTCCTCTTCGGGCTGAGAGGCCCGAGA
This sequence comes from Triticum dicoccoides, assembly GCF_002162155.2. NCBI lineage: Eukaryota > Viridiplantae > Streptophyta > Magnoliopsida > Poales > Poaceae > Triticum > Triticum dicoccoides. The sequence continues at coordinate 353,361,272 of NC_041384.1, read as the reverse complement.
TCAAAAGTGATCTCCGCGTCAACATCCGAGTCGACATCTGCCGGAGGAGGCGAAGATGGCGGGGTTTGTGCGCGCCCAAATGAGGAAGGGGATGTTGTGTTCTTCTTCTCAGCGGCCTTTGTCAGCCTCTTGGCTGCCATGGCCCTCGTGTGGCGCTCAGACCCCTCCAGGGTCAATTGAGGCCACGTAGCCCTGCCGGGCCGGACCGGCTCACCGGAGCCAGCCCGCCGCGGGACTCGCCCTCTTCCCCTGGTTGGCATCGAGCCCGCCGCCATGTCCTCCTCTGACGACGACGACTCGTCGGTCGCGTCTTCGACGAGCGGAGATCCAGTGTCGGTGCTGCTGACCTCCCCGGAGGCCGCCGCCCGCCGGGTGAGCTCCTCTTCCTCCACCGCCGTTGCGGCCTTGTCCTCCACGCCCCCGGCGCTGCCGGCCTCCATGGCAAGATGTGCCTTCCTCACCCTAGTGGCGATGTAGTCCAGCTCTGCCTAGGTGGTGTCCATGATAAGCCACCGCTCGGCGTCGGCATTGACGTACACCTCGATCAGGGTGTCGAAGAATTGTTGCACATCCTCGTCCTTCAGCTCCTCCCAGCTCGGGACAGGGCCATGCGTATTACAGTCTGGCATCATGGCGATGATCTTGGACCGGCGTGACTTGTTGCCACCCCCGCTGGCAGCATGAAAAATGGCCCCTTGATGGCCTTGCCGACCTTCGCGGCAGCCCTCGCGGCCTTGCCGGTCCGTTTGACCTTGCCGTCGCGACCCACATCAAGCTGGAAAAGCCGCTGGCAGAAGTGGGCATGCGCCAGCACTGTGAAGTTGTGATCTTGGCCGGGGCGGAGTCGCATAATGTCAGCCGGGTTCGTAAAGAGCCAAGCTGGCCTCCCCATGTTGTCCAACGGGGCGATCCGGCGGCGAATGAAGTCCGCCCCGATCATCTCAAGGGTGAGTCCGGCCTGGGTGAGCCGGAGAATCCTGGTGGTGGTGATGGTGAGCCTCCCATCGGCGGCATCGACATCGCTCCAATCGCTGCCACGGACCGGCGGCACTCGGCGGACCTTGCAGAATTCCGACGGGTTTTCATCTTCAATCCAGCACCAACGGCCACGCCATTCCTCCCACCTCTCCTTCACGGCACCGTCCGGGTACGCCCCCTTGGATCTTGGGATCCAGGTGATGCAACCGGAGATGGCTCCTCCCGACTGGATTCGAGGGAAGAAGTAATGGCGGAAGAGCGCCGTGTTGGACTGCACCCCGGCAAAGCCTTCGCAAAGATGCGCGAAGAAAGCCATACACGCCACCGCATTCGGAGTAAAATCCAAGAGGCGAAAGCCGAAGGTGCGCATAACGTCGCAGAAGAAATCGGAGAAAGGAGGGCATAACCCGCAAGAAAGATAATCGACGAAAAAGGGATACCGATTTGGAGCAGGGTCGGCGCAAGCAGCAGGAATGATGCGCGTCGCCGGGTGTCCCGAATTCTCTCCCCCCGTATTCGCTCCCCATAGGGGCCTGAAGGAGGCCCGGAGCTCTTGAACATCAACCGTCGAGGGGAAGAAGAAGGCGGACTTCGTCCGGTCCCCCGACAGCATGCTCTCCGGCGGCTCCACCGTCCCGGCGCCCTTAGCCACCTCCTTGCCCTTGGCTAATTTGGGGGCCATGGCGACCAAGAAGTTCAGAGGGCTGAGGAAAGGGGATGGCGAAGCAACAACGGCGGGTGACGGCGGAAGCTTAGGAAGGAAGGAAGAGGGGAAATGGCGGCTCTGAGATTGGAAAAGGCACGGGGAAAGAGGAGAAAGTGAGCAGCGTGCCCGCGGTTATTCCTTTATTATGGGGGAAAACAATGGGCCACCTCCTTTCACATTTACTACGACGTGACGCATGCCTGCGGGAACCAACCCACGCATGCCGCCCACGTCACACGCGCCTCCCCATGCCACGCCACGCGCGGGAGTCGTGGGAAGCGCAGCGCGCGAAGAATCTTACTGCGGTAAAAACCGCCCTGCCTGCCCGCGCACCGTTTTTGGGCCTAGCCCAAACAACGTGTTGCGCTTATGTGTGGCCCAGGCCCGGGGGCTCCTGTCGGTGTACAAAAAAGAGGGGTACACTTTTTGTACCCCTATAACCGTGCACGGGCAGTCTGAGCCACGGGCACCTCCACACCAAGCAAGGCAAGGGAGGTGAGCCAGGGTAAGACCGAAGCTCGAGAGAACCACGATGCCAAGACCAAGACCACAAAGGACAAAGGGGACGAAGCGGACTCCCCCGGCAAGATCCTTGCCGGAAGACAGTTCTAGCAGCCCCGGCAAGACCCTTGCCGCGGCGACTCGTCCCGCGCTTACGGGGCGAATCACCCTTGAGTCCACTGCCCCCAAAGGGCAAGGATTCGGGAGACATCCCCGTGGCGACATGCAGATCTTTGTGAAGACATTCAAGATCGGATACACAGTAAGGAGACGACAACCCTTGGCGGGATCCTAGCCGAGGAAGACCACAAGGCCCCTGGCAAGCGCCTTGCCGGGGATGACAGCAGGCGCCTCGGCAAGACCCTTGCCGGGGCCCCGGCAAGGCCCTTGCCGAGGACACCCACAGGGCCACCATCAGGCCCACGCCGACTGAGCCTCCACCACCGCATGCATGCAGCTGCCGACCCAACCAGCTGGGCAGGCACCTGTGTGGCGGCATGCAGATCTTCGTGAAGACCCACCACTGCGCCACCTCAGCTACCTGCCTACCTATGTGGCATCGCAGGCGTCGCTGGCCAGGGCGCGTGTCAACACAAGAAGGAGCAGCGACAACGGACGAGCCAGATCTCTCCCCCGTCCCCGATAAAGCAAGGACACCTAAGCAGGACGCATTAAATGCGCCTTGTCATTTAATGCGAGGGATAACCTCGCATCACTGTTCCCTTTCAACCTCCTGTGTGCCACTATGGCCACCCCTTTTCCTATAAAAGGAGGCCCGAGGCGACCAAGAGAGGGATTCGGCATTTTTGGAGCTCCTCACGCCCCATAGCCAGCTCAAGAACACAAATACACAATCCACCAAAGCAGGAGTAGGGTTTTACGCATCCTTGCGGCCCGAACCTGGATAAACGAACCGTGTGCTATCTGCTTGATCCGCTCTTCTCACGACCCCGTGCCCCGCTAGCCTAGTAGGGATTCTCGTGATCCCATAGGTGTCGTTCCGCACCGACACCCACATAATGGGCCCATAACTCACAGTTCCACAAGATTGAAACCTGACTCTCCTATACATCATTGTTTTGAAAGTTATCCCTCGCGCTTGGCTTCGTAGGTAATTCACGACCACCTTCCTCGTGATCTATTCTGGTATCAGACGCAATACTTATTCCCATTTCTCTGAACCCCCTTTACCCTCTATTTCAGGCAACGAACGGTTGGCTACCCACTTGAAACTTCTTATTGCACCTTCTTACCATGCTCTCATGACTTTATTGAATTTTAACTCGAGAGATGCCTCTATGCCACATCCACTTAGATAGACCCCAGGTACCTATCTTGTGTTGAGCTCCGTCCTTAAATCTCGGGATGAGATTTCTTGTAGTGGAGGAGAATTGCGACGCCCGAATAATTAAGCTATAGTAATCCTCTGTTAATGATGCCATGTCACCACTGTTACTCTTGCTAAAGCTCACTTGATTCAAACACAGGTCAAATTCAAATTCCAAAAACAAGTCAAATTCTTATCTCTTCAAATTGTCAAGTAAAAATGTTTGATGGGTTGAAAATATTCACTAACTATTTGTCATGAATGATTCAACATCATTTGAGATATTTAATTTCCCTTGGAAATTAAAACAGTTCCAAATCAGCCTTTTTCTATATACTTTTCCATTTGTGAAAATTCCAAATCAATTCAAACTCCTCCCAAACTTTTTGTGGTAGTGCCAAATATTGTAATGTGTTTATGTGGCCAAGTCCCATATTTTACAAAAGTCTTTTGGTCGCCAAATAAAATACAAAACTGCGGCTGGAGAAAAAAGAAAAAGAAAAAGAAAAAGGGAAAAATGTGCACTGTGCACTTGGGCTCTAGCCCAAAGTGCAAGGCCAGTCCATTTTCGCGATCCCCTTCCTCCTGTTCACAGGAGGTCGTGGCAACCATCCCACGGCTGCCATCGCCATGGATGGCCTCCACGTGCTTCCCCGTGGCCTATATACGTGTCCATCGAAAACCCTAGCCTGCTCTCGGTCGATCCCCTCTCATTCCCCATCGTGCCCTTCCTCATCTGCTCGGAAACGAGTTTGGAGTTCGTGCGGTGACCGCGCTCGCCGTCGTAATTGCCGCGGCCACCGTCGTCCCCGCGCCAAGATAGTGTGTACCCTGGCTTCCCCATCGTCTTCCACATCCCTACAAGGCCTAGATCGAGCCAAGGACCGCCAAATAAAGCGATTGAGATCGTCTTCTTCCTTCAGTCGTCGTTGATTTTGCCTCCATCCACGCCACCTCGACCGCCCCCGACTTCGCCGAGTTTGCCTACGGCCCCCTGTGAGCCCCTCCGTCAATCCCCTTCCTCCTTCGCGTGGATCCATCGCCGTAGACGTTGTTGCCCACCTACCGCAGCCACATCCGCCCGTCGCTGCCGCTAACAGTTGTTGTTACCGTTTCGCCCACGCACGCCCGACTTGACCTCGCCTCTGCTGGCCACACCCCGCGCCCGCCCGCGCTGCTGTCGATGCTCATCGCCGGCCGGCGCTTCGGACGCCATGGCCAAAGCTCCGCTCCCACGTGCGGTCGTGCGCCCCTAGCCGTGCCCCCTACGCACTCGTCCGTGCCCCCGCGAGCCCTTGCAGCCTGCTGCTGCCTGCTACACGCGCGCCCATATCCCTGCTACTGCTGCTGGCTCTGCTGCTGATCCGCTTGATGCTCTTTCTGCCACTCGCTGATGCTCTGCCGCTAGTGCTTGCTTCGCTGCTGCTCTATCTTCCTGCTGTTGCTCTTGCACTGCTGCTCTTCTACTGCTGCTGTTGCTTTCCTCCTGCTACTACGGCGTTGCTTGCTACTGCTAATGAACATGGCCATTGTGGTTCTGCGCCATGCGAGTGGCCGTGGCACAACCAACGGATGTGAGGCCGGCCCTATTCAATTAGTTTAGTGTTAATCACTAGTTACGGTAGCTACTAGTCATATGACATGTGGACCCCAATTTAATTAAGCTAGTTTTTACTTATTTGTTAGGTACAACCTATGACATGTGGGCTACACCGTGCCCTTTTGACTAGTCAAAGTTGACTTGGTCAACTCAGATTAAAATAAATTACAATAAACCAGAAATTTTAGAAATTGATTAAAACCTTAGAAATTTAATATAAAATATTTCGTAACTCAGATGAAAAAGTTTTGTACATGAAGTTGCTTAGAACGACAAGACGTATTCGAATACGCTCTCCGTTCGTCTGCCACATGTCCCTAGCATAGCGAACATGCAACCTTTCCCCTCTGTTTCATCTATCCGGAAATACATAACTTCGGGAAAGCATTCCCGGATGTTTTCCCCCTTCGACGGTATCGCGTAGTACTGCGCTAGAACATCCCTAGCACTGTTTATTGATTGTCATGTATCTTGTTTGCTCAGTATTTATTATTTCTTTCCCCTCTTCTCTTCGATAGACCCCGAGACCGCTGTTGATGTCCCTGTGATTGACTACATCACCGACGACTCTTCTTCCCTATCAGCGGAGCTTCCAGGTAAGCCCCCCTTTGATCATCCCGATATCTCCCATTCCATTCTCTCATGCTTGCATTAGATTTCGTACTCGTTGTTGTACCTTACCTACTTATCCTAAACTGCTTAGTATAGGTTGGTTATTGATCCATCAGTAACCCCCATCTTGTCCTTCTTGCCCCTGCTCCATCATCGACGACTTGAGCAACATGAACGACGACCAGAGCCCGACACCTGACATCACATCACGCCCCTTTTATTGCTCGACTTTGCAGAGTTACCATCGAGTGTCAAGGGTGATACCTCATACATCACTCCTGATGAGATCTCTATAGTGTAGCTATTCGGTCGTGGTCATCGAGGGTGATTCCTCCTTAACCAGTTCCGATATGACTCTATCATGCAACCCCTCAAGTGTGAACCTCGAGGGTGGTTCCTCTTACATTCACCTTGATGATTACATCAAGTGGAATCCACCAAGGCTGATTCCTCGGGTTTTCCTCTTGATGTTTGAACACACGGTTACCTTGACATTACTTGGGACCTTTGTGAAACTCGGGCGGGCCCGGAGAGCACCCGCAAGATAATTACGTCACACAGTTGGGCATTCTAGGCCCTTGCGTAAGTCCACGAGACGGGGCGATGGGGTCACATCGATTGTGAGTCTCTGCTCGTCTCCGCAAGCTAATAATACACTATGGTTTGGGTATTTGTTCTGAGTTGGCCTTGGCCTTTACGCACTAACCACCACGGGAGAATAGTTATGGGCCTCGATGACGTAGTATCAGCCAAAGCTTTGTCAGATGTCCAGTTCAGCATTGCAGCATGACTGGGCTGGCACCATCCTTTAGTGGTGGAGCCTGGATCCGCCCTGCTCACAATGACCCGGAGTGCAATGGGCGATGAGCCCAGACCCCGAAATGCTTAGGATGTAGACCGGCGGGGACCTCTTTGCTGAGCCTAGGTACGTCTACAACGTGTTGATCTTCCGAGGCCGGGCATTGACCCAGAAAAGTGTGTCCGACCAGAGTAGTCAAGCGTGTTGGAAAATGTGGTGCACCCCTGTAGGGAAGTTTATCTATTAATAGCCGTGTCCACGGTAATAGACGTTCAGACTTATATCCTGATCTTATACAACTAGAAATGGATACATGAGATATGTGGCTCCGGGATTGCTTTCTCGCAAGGAGTCGAGGAAGGATCTCTGGGCATTAATACTACAACATGCTTGTTAAATATATACTGCTATTCTGTACTCTTCTACATGCTGCAAGATGGTTAGAGCTGCTTGAAGATGCTAGTCTTTGATAGGCTAGGCCTTCCCCTGTATTCTGGCATGTAGTTCAGTCCACAGATACAACTGTCAGTGTCAAAACCAACGGATCTCGTGTAGGGGGTCCCGAACTGTGCGTCTAAGGCGGATGGTAACAGGAGGCAGGGGACACGATGTTTACCCAGGTTCAGGCCCTCTTGATGGAGGTAATACCCTACGTCCTGCTTGATTGTTCTTGATGATATGAGTATTACAAGAGTTGATCTACCACGAGATAAAAGAGGCTAAACCCTAGAAGCTAGCCTATGGTATGATTGTCTGTTGTCCTACGGACTAAAACCCTCTGGTTTATATAGACACCGGAGGGGGCTAGGGTTACACAAGGTCGGTTACAAAGGAGGAGATATACATATCCGTACTGCCTAGCTTGCCTTCCACGCCTAGTAGAGTCCCATCCGGACACGGGACGAAGTCTTCAATCTTTTATCTTCAAAGTCCAACAGTCCGGCAAAAGGATATAGTCCGGCTATCCGGAGACCCCCTAATCCAGGACTCCCTCAGTAGCCCCCGAACCAGGCTTCAATGACGTTGAGTCCGGCACGCAGTATTGTCTTCGGCATTGCAAGGCAGGTTCTTCTTCAAATCTTGAATGTTTGTTAAGTACTGTCCAGGCCTATAAATGTTGGACTTCTTGGCTTCTGTGCTCAATAAGGGCTATCTTCCACGCATCGAACGAATACGAGGAGCCAAGGCGTTTTTACATTTGCCCCCGAGCCAGATAAATAAATTGTCTATTAAAGGGATGGGGATTCTTAGATCCAATCCATACCATCCTCCCACGGCGAGAATCCATCGGAGCGCGCTTCAGAAAAATCCACTCCAACATGGCCGACCACCGCAGCTCCTCCTGCCGTCCCCGTAGCCCTAAGCACGGTGATTGGGAGAGGTGTTCCGTCCCACACAGTCGATTACTAGAGCTGCAGACTCGGGGATTTCTCCCTCCAGCGTATATGGTCCCCGTCCGAGCCGGGCTCGCCACCTATAATGGCGGGGAGCAAGCGGAGAGCTTCCCCAGCCCCTCTAAGGGGGAGCGGGTGTGCCTTGTTCCTTACTTACTAAGGGGACCCGGATTTCCAATTCATCCATTCCTCCGCAGGCTCCGGGAGTTTTACGGCCTCCAACTGCATAATTTCACCCCTGCTTCCATATTACACATTGCCAGCTACATTGCCCTTTGCGAGCTATTTATGGGCTGCGAGGCTCATTTCAAGCTATGGAAAGGTTATTTTGCCTTGTGCCCCGCATACAGAAGGGGTCACTTTACCAAGTGGGCGGAACCAAAATATGGCGCATTGCCAAAACCGGATACATGTCCGGTACTCCGAAGAAGACGTCCGAAGACTGGCCTTCGGAGTGGTTTTATATGGAGGACGTCCCCCTTCCAAACCCTGTTCGGTGGGGTCTTCCTGAGTTCAACAATGCTCCTCTGAAGAAACGCTGAAGCTGGCGCCCACGGAGCCCCCAGAAGGAAGACAACGGAGAAGTCCTTTACCTGATGAACCGGATTAAAGCGCTGGCTCAATCAGGATTGACAATAATCGAGGTTATGTCAATATGCATAATGCGGGGAGTGCAGCCACTACAATATCGAGGGCACCCCCTGTGGTGTTTTAACGGGGAAGATGATGCCACCCGTTGCGGGCGTAAGGGACCGGACTCCGCTGCTACTTTAGCAAAAATCCTGTCCGAGTTGTTCAAGGAAGAGAAAGAGGAGCTCATTCGTATCAAGCCACGAGATGGATTCTCCATGTACAACCCTCCAAGCTGGGTGAGTTATACCTCTTTACTCCCATTCTTCCTGCATTCTTCGTCGTAGGTACTCATCTTGCCATTTTACGGCAGGAACTACAAAAAACTGTAAGGGAGGTCAACAGCCAATCTCCACAACCAGAGGATCCTGGCCGGGCCCTCGGTCCCGAACTCGAAGAGGATTCAGACATATTCGTGGAGCTGATATACATGCAATTCTATCAATTGAGCCGCGATGAAGCCATGCTGGCCATAACAGCCGACTATCGCGGAATACTCCCTGTGTCACACGTAAGAAAAACCAAAATCCCAACTCCAAAAATAGGATCCCCTTTTAGACACTTCACCTACCGTACACATATGATGTTTTTTAGGGAAGGCCTTCGGGACGCCATGCCGAACTCGCAGCAATTCGCCAACAAGAGGCACCGAAGCCGGGTAGGCCAAAAAGGAAGGCAGTGAGGACGAAGACACCGGCGCAGAGGTATGACACAAAACCTCGCTCTGTGGTTGTCGTCTTTCTCAAAATTCAGTGACGTCCATGCTTCTTTATTAGAAAAAATGCTCGCCGGAGTATATCTGGAGAGACTGCCAATCACACCTCCACCTGTCGGGCTCCAGGGCCGGACATAGAGGCGGAAGCCAACATGGGGCGGACGCCGGATGCTCCTCCTACAGAGGAAGCGGATAGACTATACGCTACAAATTCAGAAGTGGAGGGCGCCATGAATCATAGGCGTCGCCGGGCCGTACTCCGTGATGCTTGCTCTCACCAGAGGCATTTGATGCATTCAATTCTGGAGACGCGTACCTCCGTGCTACTCAAAATGGTCTAGCCAGAGCCACGAACCATTATGCAAGGGGTATACGGGTAAGCAAATCTGACGATTATATGTATCAGTAGCCCCTGAGACTTGAAATAGTTGACGCAACTGATTCAGGGATCATTATGTGTGCATGTTCTTACGGAGAAGAATTACCAACAGTCTCAAGAGCTGGACGAGTGCAAGGCCCAGCTGGAAGCCGCTGTTGCCGCATTGAAGGAGTCCAAAAAGGGTCCCCCTAGTAACACTTTTGTCTATTGTAAAGAATATCGGTACCAGATAGTATGCAGCATGTATGCACACCTAACAATAGATGTTGCAGGTGGCCCGGATTGAATCCGGAGGCCGTGGAGGCGGATACGGCATGTCATGATCGACAGTGAAATGTTGGCGAGCGCGTGCTGACGCGAGTCAGGCAGGAGAAAAATGATCTTCAAGATGCCAATATCCGGCTGGGCGTGGAACTGAAGGATGTCCGAGCCCAGCTTGCGGACTCCGTGGAGGAGAATAAACGGCTTCAGCGCAGCATTTTTAGTAAGTGCTTGAACGAACTTTTTAAAGGAGTTCGGCGGAGAAGCCTGCTAACAGCGTTATGTCTGCAGGTATGTTGACGGGTCATCCCGCAGAGGAGATGCCCGGGTCTTCGGGTGATCTTCTACAAGAGCTCTCACAACTACACGGACAAGTGCGGCAGGTGATGTAGACTATTGCTCAAGCCTTGTGGCCATCCGCGTCCCCGCCAGCAGGCATGGGGGAGCATATAGAGAAGCTCAAGGGCGCGCGGCGGCGCTTCCAATTATGGAAGATATCAGCCTGCCGACAAGGTGCGAGGGAAACCTGGGCTATGGTGAAGACACGATATACCAAGGCTGACCCAAACCACATGGCCGAGGTCGGACCTGTGGGGCCTGATGGGAAAGAGATCCCCGTCAGTTTAGTGTATGATCAAGTAGAATTAGCCGCAAAGTATTCCCATCAAGATTGTAGGCTAGACAGCCTGTTGGATGGTATAGAATAAGAATTTAATCAGTCTTAGTGACTGTGTACTTCAAGTGACATATGTAATGTCCCTAGCCGGATTGTAAATCATTTGTCATGGAGGACCTTTTTTCTTCAACCTCTCGACCCGATAGTCCGGAGTGTATCCGAATACCCACTCGGTTATATAAAACTGGGGTATGCATGGAAACCAGGCGTAGGGGGCATAAGTGCTTGAACAGACAAGTACCCAACTAGCTATATTATATTACATGGATAGTAAGAAACATCTTCCACGGAGAATAGTTCCGTTAAGGGTTCCTTTCCCTGGGTACATATGCCCTAATGTGCATGTCCGGACTGCGAGACGCAGGCTAAAAATATCTGGGGCGTGTAGTAATTGAAATGAAAGTCATCTTTTATTCACCGACCGAATATTCCCTTAAGAACGCTAGCTTTCGGCTTCACCCTGTCTGAGGTACACATCCGGATGACCCGGTAGTAACAATCGCAGATGTGCTCCCCTTATGCCCTAGCCGAATTAACGGGAACGTAGGGCATAAATACAAGAGCCAGGCAACCCAGCTTGGCCAAAACTTAAGTCATATCGATGCATATAATGGCGAAAAAGGTATGTGCGGAAGAATAACACATGTGCGGGGCATAAAGCCCGGAAAGGTAATTATATTAAGCATCTATATAGGAAGCCCCCAGGTATATTGAGCGCGGTTAGCGCGTAAAGATTGTGTAACCAAGACACAAGTGTAGCCCTTTAGGGCCTTGAAGAGAAAAGAGAGAAAGAAAGAGAGAAACAATAGATGTGCAAAAAATTCATGGAGGTAAGGAGACGAACATAGAGTCCGGCACTAGGCGTAGAATCTTGGGAGTCTGGCTGCGTTCCATGCACTACAAGAAAATGACACATCCGTGACATTTTGGGCCGAACGAAATTTTTTTGTCATACATATGACACTTCTATGACGATAATTGTGACAAACCCCGGTATCATCATAGATGTGGTGGGCTCCTACTTCTATTACAAAAAATCATGACAGAAAATAGGCTTTTCGTCCTGGGTGGGCCGGAGACGCAGCTGCATGACATTCTTTGGGTCGTCCATCACGGAAAAAGCCGTGGTAGAAGCGAGGGCGAGGAAAATTTCGGGGAGTTCCCGGCTACGGTGGGAGGTCGGGGGCCGAGCGATGCGCGTTTCTCTCGTACACGTACGCGCGTGTGTGTGAGGCGTTGGCTCTAACTGAACCCGAGTGAGGCGTTGGGCTCTAACTGAACCCGAGCGATTGCACTACAGGCTACGCGTTACTGAACCCGAGCAATCGATCGATGGCTGTTAACTGAACCCGAGTGATCGATCGATGGTTGTTAACTGAACTCGATCGAGCGATTCCTTCGCTACTGCTGCTAACTGAAGCCGACCGATGCTGCCTCTGGATGAACAGTGAGAG